>NC_081375.1:52525098-52637748 GCF_030684315.1 Stegostoma tigrinum | reverse complement strand
CCCTCCCCCCCCAACACACCCCCTTCCCCCCAACACACCCCCTTCCCCCCCTCCCCCCAACACACCCCTTCCCCCCTCCCCCCAACACACCCCCTTCCCCCCCCTCCCCCAACACACCCTCTTCCCCCAACACTCCCCCTCCCCCCAACACTCCCCCTCCCCCCAACACACCCCCTCCCCCCAACACACCCCCTCCCCCCAACACACCCCCTCCTCCCCCTCCCCCCAACACACCCCCTCCTCCCCCTCCCCCCAACACACCCCCTCCTCCCCCTCCCCCCAACACACCCCCTCCCCCCAACACACCCCCTCCTCCCCCCTCCCCCCAACACACCCCTCCTCCCCCTCCCCCAACACACCCCCTCCCCTCCCCCCAACACACCCCCTCCTCCCCCTCCCCCCCAACACACCCCCTCCTCCCCCCAACACACTGACACACACACACACCCCTCCTCCCCCCCCGACACACACCTCCTCCCCCCCAACACACACCTCCTCCCCCCCCGCAACACACCGACACACACACCACCCCCCCCCTACCTTTGTGGGACAGCCTAGGATCCAGACAGCATCAAGTGGTGACAGAGAGAGATGAGGATTTTTTTTTCTCTCAGAGGGAACTGGAAGTCTTTACCCCAAAAGAAAAGGGCCCAGGGGCCAGTGATCCCTCACTC
This sequence comes from Stegostoma tigrinum, assembly GCF_030684315.1. Classification (NCBI taxonomy): domain Eukaryota; kingdom Metazoa; phylum Chordata; class Chondrichthyes; order Orectolobiformes; family Stegostomatidae; genus Stegostoma; species Stegostoma tigrinum. The sequence goes on along the minus strand of NC_081375.1, from coordinate 52,637,074 downwards.
CCTCCCAACTTCTCCTCCCTTCCAATATCCCCCCTTTACCAACTCCCCCTCTCCTAATAACAACACCTCCCTCTACAATTCCACCCCCTCCCCAACACCTCCCTCTACCAATATCACCCCCTCCCCAACACCTCCCTCTGCCAGTACCAACCCCTCCCCCTCCCCAACACCTACCTCTACCAACTCCACCCCCTCCCCAACACCTCCCTCTACCAATACCTCCCTCTCCCCAACACCTCCCTCTGCCAACCCCACCCCCTCCCTAACACTTCCCTCTGCCAACACCATCCCCTCCCCAACACCTCCCTCTCCCCAACACCTCCCTCTCCCCAACACCTCCCTCTCCCCAACACCTCCCTCTGCCAACACCTCCCCCTCCCCAACACCTCCCCCTCCCCAACACCTCCCCCTCCCCAACACCTCCCCCTCCCCAACACCTCCCTCTGCCAATACCACCCCCTCCCCAACACCTCCCTCTGCCAATACCACCCCCCCACCTCCCTCTGTCAATACCACCCCCCCACCTCCCTCTGTCAATACCACCCCCTCCCCAACATCGTCCCTCCCCAACACTCTGCCTCTCCCAATACCAACATCCCAACTGCAACCCCCCCTCCCCCCGCAGGCTGTAAGACTTGGTTATAAAGTAATTTCAGGTCTGAAATAGCTTTTTAATCATTGAAAAGCAGAGCAGACTTGATGGGGCTGAATGGCCTACTTCTGCCCTTACACCTTGTTGTCTTGTTCGGCCTATTGTGACACCCCTCTGCCCCTCCTCACTCCTGATAGTGTTTCACTTGGTGGCATAGCATTGGGTAGGGACACATCTTCCTGTTGGAAAACAGTGCCCCCACCCAATGCCACCACAAACATGCCCCCCCCTACTCAGTTTGATGAAATTGTGGATTCATGGCCTTTCAGCCACACTGAGTACTTTTAGGGCTCAGGGTGAGAGGTTACATCAAGGACGATCTGTCCTCTTGGTAAGAAATGATCCCATGTTTTGGCACCATTTACTGAAAAGGCAGGGGGCACCTAGCCCTGTGTCCTAGGCAGAGTTTAAACATCAGCATTGTTAAAATAACAGGGCAGTAGCTGACGGGCTGAATGGCCCACTGCTCCTGTTCCATCAGCAAATATGGGTCAGAAACAGTGTGGGATTGGGGGAGTAGAAAAGCGATGCAACCTGTGATTGATGGAGTGTTCCTCATGAAATTCTGTCTCTCTCAGGCAATCGGAGAATGGGGGCAACGTCGGAGTTGGGGTGCACAGTGGGGCTGTTTACTCTGATTCATCATCCCTGTCATCAATATATGCCAGATTTGTTTGGGTCATTTTTACCTTTCATCCCAGTGTATTCTGAGCACTCAAACAAAATACTCCAATTGAAGCCAGGCCAATACTTCATAAAGATTAAACACAATTTCCCTGATATTCCTGTATCACTTCAAAAGTTCCACATTTTCCAAAATGTCTTCCCTATTTAAATAATTGCAAAGCACTGCAAATCTGGGACAAAAAGAGAAAGTGGTGAAGCAACTCAGCGGGTCTGTTTGTGTGTTTACTAAGGAGTTTGCATTTATATAACACCTTTCACGACCCTGGGTTGCCCTGAGGAACTTCACAATGAAAACTATTGGTCGTTAAAGTTGTAACTTCAATTTTTTTTTGTTCACAGAGAATGGACGTTGCTGACTTTGCCATTGTTTATTGTCCCTGGAGAAGGTGGTGGTGAGCTGCCTTCCTGAACGGCCACAGTTCACGCAGGATAGTTGCACCCACAGTGTTGCTGGGAGGGTGTTGCAGGATTTTGTAACATAGCAAATACAGCAGTCCGGTGCCACCCATCAACATGCCACAAACAGCAAAATGATAATGACCAGAAAATGTATTTTAGTGAGACTGGTTGTGGGATAAATATTGGCCGCAAGGATAGGGAGTGTTCCCCGGCTGTCCTTCCAATACAGCCATAGGATCTTCAATGTCTAGCTGATAGTGCAGACAGGGCTCAGGTTAATCTCTAGTCAACCCTACTCCTCCTTTGGGCCACACTGCTACATTAGTGCAGACAAAGTGCTGAAACCTTGACGCTATCCAAGGAGCCAAGGTTAGAAATGATTAATTGATTTACTTTTTAATCCAAACTTTTAGAAGGAGCTCATAGCAAAGCACGAGGAGGTGAGGCAACAAGTAAGGAAGACAGAAGAGTTAATCGATAGCCTCAAACAGCAGAAGATTTCCATGAAGGTAATGACAATTTCTGATATCTGGGATTATGAGGAAAGATTAGACAGGCTGGGACTGAGAAGAATGAGAGGGGATCTTAATTGAGACATATCAGATCTTAAAAGGACTTGTGAAACATGACAGGGTCAGAAAAGATTTACAAGGATGTTGCCAGGGTTGGAGGGTTTTAGCGACAGGGAGAGACTGAATAGGCTGGGGCTATTTTCCCTGGAGCATCGGAGACTGAGGAGTGACCTTATAGAGGTTTATAAAATCATGAGGGGCATAGAGAGGGTGAATAGCCAAGGTCTTTTCCCCCAGGGTAGAGGAGTTCAGAACTAGAGGGTTTATGGTGAGAAGGGAAGGATTTAAAAAGGGCGAAACGGGGCAACTTTTTCACGCACAGGGTGGTAATTATATGGAATGAGCTGCCAGAGGAAGTGGTGGAGACTGGTACAATTATAACATTTAAAAGGCATCTGGATGGGTATATGAATAGGAAGGGTTTAGAGGGATATGGGACAAATGCTGGCACATGAGATTAGATTAGTTTAGGATAACCTGGTCGGCATGAACGAGTTGGACCGAAGGGTCTGTTTCTGTGATATTCTGTGATTTGATAGGGTGGATTCTGAAATGATGTTTCCCTGCACCGGAGAGACTAGACTAAGGGACATACTTAAAAAACTAGGAATTGCTGGCTTGATATCCCTGGGTCACACAGATTTTCCTTTCTTTATATTTTGGGACAAATTATTTTCTGAAGCCCAAGGTACGTTGCTTGACAGACCAGTGACTTTTTATTTTGCATGGCATCCCAACAGTGAGGAAACAGGCCATTCAGCCCCCAAGTCCACACCACCCCTCCAAAGGGCATCCCACCCAGGCTCATTCTCCTGCCCCTGAATTTCCCCATGTCCAACCCACCTAACCCACACATCACTAGATACTACAGGCGATTTCCCACGGCCATTCCACCCTAACCTGCACATCTTTGGACTGTGGGAGGAAAGCGGAGCACCCGGAGGAAACCCACGCAGACACGGGGAGAATGTGCAAAATCCAAATGGGCAGTCGCCTGAGGGCGGTCGAATCCAGAACTCTGGCGTTGTGTGGCAGCAGTGCTAACCACTGAGCCACCGTGCTGCCCAGCTGAAGCGGGAATTAAAAGATGTGTTCCTTTCGACCTTCCTTCTTAAATGGCGACACGTATTTGGTCGGTTTTGGCTTGTACAAAGGTAGTCACTGTTTGGGAAAGGCTGGCACTATATACATAGCTCGAGATAACAAGGTGTGGAGCTGGATGAACAGAGCAGGCCAAGCAGCATCAGAGGAGCAGGAAGGCTGACGTTTCAGAGCTAGACCCTTCTTCAGAAAAAAAATGGTCTAGACCCAAAACGTCAGCCTTTCTGCTCCTCTGATGCTGCTTGGCCTGCTGTGTTCATCCAGCTCCACACCTTGTTATCTCAGATTCTCCAGCATCTGCATCTTTCATTATCTCATATCAATAGCCTCCCAATTTGTGGAAGTGCAGTTTAAACAGGGATTTCCACACTTATCTTCTGAACTGAGAATGGTTACAATGGTGTTCATTAAGGGGTGTAAGTGTTAGTTAGACTGTCATTTATTGCCTATCACTAATTGCTCAGAGGTCAATTACTTTGGGTCTGGAGTCACATGTAGGCCAGACCAGGTAAGGATAGCAGATTTCCTTCCCTGAAGGACGTTCGTGAACCAGATGGGTTTTTATAACAATCGACAATGGTTACTTGGTCATCATTAGGGTTCCTCAGTGGCTCAGTGGTTAGCACTGCTTCCTCACAGTGCGGGGGGACCCAGGTTCGATTCCACCCTCGGGCGACTGTCTGTGGGGGGTTTGCACATTCTTCCTGTGTCTGCATGTGTTTCCTTCCACAGTCCAAAGGTGTGCAGATTAGGGTGGAATGGCCATGGGAAATGCAAAGATAAGGATCATTCTATTGGCAGCTGGTGAAATTTGAAATTTAGAATTTAAAAGTAGGCTTGTCTAAGCATAGAATCCCCACAGTGTGGAAGCAGGCCACTCAGCCCATCGGGTTGATACCAACCTTCTGAAGAGCATCTCACCCAAACCCACCCCATCCTGTTAACCCTGCATTCCCCGTGGCTAACCCACCTAGCCTGCATACCTTTGGACAGTGGGAGGAAACGCACGCAGACACGGGAAGGACGTGCAAACTCTACACGGACAGTTGCCTGAGGGCTGAATCGAACGCAGGTCCCTGGTGCTGTGAGGCAGCAGTGCTAACCACTGAGCCACTCTGGTGAGGTTTGAGCTCATGTCTCAAGAATATTAACCGGGGAGTCTGGATTACCAGTCTGATGGCATTATCACTGCCTCGCACCTCACCAATGGCTGCTCCAACACTGCAGCACTCCCTGAGCCTTGCACTGGGAGTGTGTGACGTGAAGGGGAAGGTGCTGCCACCAGAGTTGGAGCTCATACTATAATGGGAGCAGGCTGGTGATGTTGGGGCGAGGGGAGATGTTGTCAATATTTGGAATGGGCGGTAGTCTTTGGGAGATTCTGTCAGTGGGGTTTGTTTGCTGTGATTTCAGGACTGTGCTTCTCGGGCACAAACAAACTACACCAGCAAGTTTGAGATGCTGAAGCAGGAGTTGGAGCAGGTTCATGCTAAGGTATTGCAGTACATAAGGAGTGAAGAACAGCTCGCGCTGGAGCAGGCTGACAGTGCACTGGAGAGACTGGAGGAGAAATATGCCGTGCTGAGGGAGACCAGTCTGAAGCTGGTGAGCACGCTAAAGAGTAATGACCCTCTGCAGATCTTACAGGTACAGTGGGTCCACACCTACATTGTTTGAATTGCATTGACACTGACACATTCTGTTTCTCCACTCACCAGTAACTCCTCTTGTTCATTCTCAGGGTTTTGGCTGTAATTAACGAAGGCAGTAGTTTTTCCTCATTCCTAGATGTCATGTTTTTATTCTGGTCTGACATAGCCTGAAGTTGCAGGTGCAATCTTGAGTTTCTGCACCGTGGAGTTTGAGAGAGCGCATTCACCTACAGAACATGGAACAATTAGGAACAGGCCCTTTGGCCAATGGTGTCGTGTCAAAAATGAAGCCAAATTTCTGAAGAAGGGTCTAGCCCGAAACATCTGCTCTCCTGCTTCTCTGATGCTGCTTGGCCTGCTGTGTTCATCCAGCTCCACACCGTGTTATCTCAGCCAAATTAAACTAATCCCTTCTGCCTGCCTTTGGTCCGATCCTTGCACATTTATGTGCCTATGTAAAAGACTCTTAAACACCTCTATTATATCTGCACCCCCCCATCACCCCGGCAGTGGTTTTAACTATCTCCCCTCGCCTTAAATGCATGTCCCACATGGGCTCCAAATTAACTTCTCAAATATTTGAGAGACAAAGAGGACATTCGGAATAATTAAGCTCAAGATCATTGATCAAATATGGAGTGTCATAGAGGCATACAGCACAGAAGCAGATCTTTCAGTCCAACCATTCCATGCTGACCATAATCCCAAACTGAACTTGTCACACCTGCCTGCGTTTGGCCCATATCCCTCCAAACATTTCATATCCACCTACTTACCTAAATGTCTTGTAAGCATTGTAACTGTACCCACATCCATCTCTTCCACTGGACGCTCATTCCACACACGAACCGCTCTGTGTAAAAAAAAACTTCCTCCTCTCACCTTAAAACTATGCCCCTGGTCTTGAAATCCCCCACCTTAGGGAGGAGACACCTGCCATTCACCCTATGTATACTCTTCATTATTTTACAAACCTCTATAATGCCACTCCTCAACCTCTGATGCTCCAGTGGAAAGCAGTGCCAGTCTATCCAGTCTCCCCTTGTAACTCCTTATATTCCACACCTGGCAACATCATGGTAAATCTCTTCTGAACCCTCCCCAGCTTAATAATATTCTTCCTATAATAGGGGCACCAGAACAGAACACAGTACTTCAGAAGAGGCCTCACCAATGTCCTGTACAACCTCAACATGACTTCCCAACTCCTATACTCAAAGGTCAGAGCAATGAAGGCAAGTGTGCTAAACGAGAGACATCCAGGCAGGATAGAAATGTAAAAAGAGAAAATTGTTTGAAAGAGTAAAATAGAATAAAGAGATAATGAGAGAAGGAAAGGAGAAACAGATTGTAAAGGGGATACTCGAAAGGAGAGAACAAGAGTGATAGAAGTAGACAGGAGGAGGGTAGAGGGAGGGAGGGTAACAGGGAGACATGGATGGGGGTGTGGTGATGGACAGGGTTGGAAACAGAGAAAGAGGTAACAAAGGAGAGACCAGGAATGGTAAAAGGGACAGAGAAAGCAAGGGCAGGAGCTTGGAAAGGAGAGCGGGGAAAAGGAAGAGAAACAAAACTGAGAAAGTGGAGCCAAAGTGAGTGCAACAACCAGCAGGATGAAGGGCACAGTGTGGGATAGAGAACTTACAGCTGAATACTGATGGAGCAGAGCCTCATCAGACAGGGATCGGGAATTTGGGTTCAGCCATTAGCAATGGGTGATTTCTCTGTCACCGTTCCCTTTGTTACATGAATGGACATGATCTCTGACCCCATACAGTTCACAGGATTGTAAATGGCATCCTGCACATTCTAATTGCAAGAAAAGCCAAGTAAGTGCCGAGAAGTGATTTTACACGTTTCTAACCCTTCTTCTCTCACACGATCACTGAAGCAGCTGTTAATCATGTGTTGGAGTTTGGAACTGAAATGATGCCATGGTGATCACTTTCTGTTACACTCAGTTTTGAAGCTCAGTTTGATAGGAAGAAGACACTGTCACTTCTGTATTCCAGGCTCACTACGTTTCATACTCTTTCCTCAACAGCTTTGTCATCGACTTGATGCAAGTTAGTAATGAGCTCGCAATAATTATTGTGTTAATCATCTAACTCTCTGAAGGAGGATATGCTGCTAAAAAGCTATTATTAAAGACTAAATTCTCTGGGTCCCAGTTAGGGAAGTACGTATGGGGAAATTGGGCTGTTAGCTGAGCCTGTTCTCGGGAGAACGAAGAGGAATGGAGATGGATGATGAATGCAGAGAGTGGTGCGTGTGTGGTATGAGGGAGGGTGTGTGCTGGTGCAGTTACAATGTTTAAAAGACATTTAGATAAGGAGATGAATAAGAAATGTTTGGAAGGATAGGGGTTAAGCACAGGCAGGTGTGACTAGTTTAGTTTGGGATTATGGCCAGCATGGACTGGTTGGACTGAAGGGCCTGTTTCCACGTTGTATGACTCTATGTATATAATAAAAATCCCAGCTCTAACTCACATGGGAGAGGGCTGGTTGGAACAGAATCATCTGTAAATTGAGCTCGGTAACACTAGTGCTTCCCATCTGGGAGAGGCCTTTAGAGCATGGACAGCTTATTTCAAAAGGACGTGGCACATATTAGGGGTATCTAAGAGGCACGTGAGATGAAAGAACATAGAGGGGGCATTAGGAATCACAAGAGCTTGTGGGATGGATGGGAATGAGGGCTTGAGAACTTTCTATGCCCCGTAGCTTGCAAAATGTTGCCCTGGGAACCATGAGTGCAGTTTTGACATACAGATGGTGTACTAGGCACATTTTGACAACTTGCATCACAGTGTAGCTACCTAACCACTCAATACCACTTCCCTACCAGGAGAGTTTTTTTGTGCCAGTACATAGATAGACCTATTAGAGATGGGGCAGTGGTAGACCTTACGGGAGGGGAATGAAGCCAGTCAAGTGTTTGGAGTTTCGGTGGGTGAGCATTTTGGGAGTAGTGACCATAACTCTAAGTTTCAAAGTCATTATGGAAAGAGATAAGGATAGTGTGGAAGCTAAGTGTCTAATTTGGGGTAAGGTCAATTTTAATACCATTAGACACGATCTGATGGACATAGCAGTTACTTACAAGCCAGGTTACATTTAGAAAGTGGGAGTTGTTTAAAAGTAGTTTAGTGATAATTCAGGGCCAACATGTCCCTCTAAGAGTGAAGGGCAAGTGCAGTGTGTCCATGGAACCCTGGATGGTGGGGGAGATTGAGAGTTTTGTAGAGAAAAAGAAGGAGGTATACATCAGGTACAACACAGTAAAAGCAGGGAGGTCCCTGAGAAATACACAGAGTGTAGGAGCTGCTTACAAAGGAAATTAGGAGGGCAAAGAGAGGCCATAAAATAGCTTTTGTACTTGGGATCAAGAAAAACCCCAGCTAAGTCTATCAATCACAGGACAGGAGTGTCAAAAATTTAAAATTCCCGGTGCATAATTCAACCAATTGTGTGCTTATTGCTCACTTAATTATCAGTATCAATTGTGTTCAGTTTATATTAATTTATGTAATGTCTTATTACAGATCTCTGAAATGTCCAACACGCATTGAATCATAAATACTGGAAGAACTGCGGATGCTGTAAATCAGGACTAAAAACAGAAATTGCTGGAAAAGCTCAGCAGGTCTGTCAGCATCTGTGAAGAACAAAATCCGAGTTAACGTTTCAGGTCTGGTCCTGAGGGAGGATCACCGGACCCGAAATGTTAGCTCTGATTTTTTCTTTGCAGAAGCTGCCAGAGCTGCTGAGCTTGTCCAGCAACTTCTGTTTTTATTACGCGTGGAATCATTCTTTTAATGTCAGAAATGTCGGTGTGTAGCAAAGCCCTAGAGTCAGTAGTACGACCAGATATTATCCTTTATTATATATTTCCACATATGTCAGGACTGACTGATCTGTTCACTGATTTAAGCACATCCTTGCCTTTTAAGGCTTGTGTTAAGCTTGGCTTTGAAAGTCCAGAAGAGGCAAAACAGTGTAGAGCTGGATGAACACAGCAGGCCAGGCAGCATCAGAGGAGCAGGAAGGCTGACGTTTCAGGTCGGGATTCAGCGTCTGTGGTTCTTGCTGTCTCTGAGCTTTCTAGAAAAGTTGTTTTTGAGTTTCAGCTTTCCTCAGGTGTATTTGAACTTGGCTTGCGTGAATGATAGCCAGAAACGCATGGAGTTAGTTGCAGGTTCAATTGAACAACACCCAGGCCTAAGAACTGTCAACGACAGGCCCTGAGCTGCCAGCCTGAATCACCACCAGTGATGTGTAAAAACTGCAATTGCTGGGATTGTGAAAGGTCTGGACCAGGAAATTTGATTCAGGATATTGCATGAGGCTAGATTCCCAAAGCTGTGCAGGGAATGAGTCAGTGTAGGAGGAGCAATACGTCCCAGAAAGCACCTTTTGTAATGTTACGGCAAGAGTTTATCTTCTTAACTTCCCTGTGCTTCTGCTGACAATTAGAAAATGCAGGAAATGCAGCGTCAGTGGGGAGAGAAACAGAGTTAAAGTGTCAGGTCAGTGACCTTACATCACAGCTGCACAGTCATAGAGATGCTCAGCCTTTTAACTGCATGTTTAGCCAGAGCACAAGATTTGGAAAATAAACTTAAGAGAACTAACTGTGATGGGAGATGTTTTTCTCCCAGGGGATGTGGTCTTCTCCGGTTGGGTCAGCGATCGTGTTTCTCTTTAAATTTCTCTCCAGTAGTTGGTGGAGTGTGACCCCCTTGAATGTTGGGGTGTATTGGCACCCACAATGCAGTTAGGGAGGGTTTTGACCCCAATGACATCGAAGGATCAGTGATATATTAGTAATTCAGGATGGTGAGTTCCCCTGCGGCTTGCTGCTTCAAGGACCCCCTTCACTTTCTGTGCGAATCTGACTTATCCCACCTGGATTCCAACCTCACTTTCACCCTTCATATTCTAAGTCCACCTACAACCATATTCATCCGTCCTTTTCCTGCTCTCGCAATGTTTCCTTCACTTTTACTTGCATTTAAAACCTGCTCGAAGCTGATCCTTGTTGTAGGAATTCAAAGGTGCTCAGGCTTAATGAGTGGAAAGTATTTCAATGTGTAGGAGGATAACAACAGCTCATTAATGCTATCATCTATTACTTAAAAGCCTGGGAATGAGTATTGAAAATGCCTTGGTGTCACGACTGAATGATTGCAGGTGTTCTGCTGTACAGTTTTTGATCAGTCACTCAGTTACAAAGGTTTATTTGACAAGCTGTTTCTTTAATTACATTTGTCTCCACTACTTTACACTCTTCCCTCATCTGCTCCCTCTTAATGAGATTGTTAGATAGTTTTCGTGTCTGAACTGGCCAGTCACTTGAGTTTTACACAATCCCCACAAGCTAGTCTCTCCTTCAGTGCACAAGTATTTCTGGATCGGTGAGAGATAGGGAAGTGTTGATGTCAAAGGGATCTGTGTGTCCTTGTTCACGAGTCACTGAGTGTTGACATGAAAGTACAGCAAGCAATTAGGAAGGAAAATGGTGCATCATAAAATTGCTACAATGTGTAAGCAGGTTAGTTTCTACACTTTCTGTTTGAGGAGACGCATCCCACCCAGACCCACCCCATAACCCTGCATTTCCCATGGCTAACCCACCTAAGCCTGCAAATTCTGGGACACTATGGGTAATTTAGCATGGCCAGTCCACCCTAACCTGCACACCTTTGGACTATGGGAGGAAACTAGAACACAGATGTGGGAAAAATGTGCAAACTCCACACAGCAGTTGTCTGAGGGTGGAATTGAACTCAGGTACCTGACACTGAGAGGCAGCAGTGATGACCACTTGGCCACCACGCGTTGGCCTCCATCACAAGAGGGTTCAAGTACAGGAGTAACCGCCCTTGACTGCAGCTGTATCAGACCTTGGTGAGCCCACACCTGGAGTACCATGTGCTGTTTTAGTTTCCTTACCCAGAGCAGGACCTACTCGCCTTTGAGTGAGTTTAACAAGGGTTCACAGGATTGATTGCTGGGATGGTGGGTTTGTCCTGGGAGGAGAAAACAGGGAGAGGGAACCTGTATTCTCTCAAGGAGAATGAGAGATGATCTTGTCGAGACATACAAGTTTCTTACAGTGTTGAGGCAGGGTCTGTCCCACTCTGTGGAGTCTAAAACCAGGGGACACCATCCCAGAGTAAGTATAAAGCATTTAGGATGGATATAGGGATAAATTTCTTCACTCAGAGGGTGTGAATCTTTGGAACACTCTGTCCCAGAGAGCTATGGAGCCTGATGTATGTCTACATCAGAGATTGATAGTTTTCTAAATATTTAAAACATCAATGGAAATGGAGAAAAGTGTGAGAAAATAGTGTTGAGCTAGAAGAAGCCATGATCTTGTTGAATGGTGGAGTAGGCTCGAGGGGCTGAATGGCCTACTCTTGCTCAGATATTCCTGTGACCCCTGTGTCTCTATCTCTAAAGCCCAGGATTCCTTAAGTACTTCCTTGACCTGACACCTGACCTCAACTTGCCCTGACTTTCCATCACATCTCCTGTTTCTGCAAGGCCTATCGAGTTGTACCTTTGTTTTATATTGCCTGACCTCCTTCATCCTACTGGGGTGTGTCTCTTCACATCTGTAAGTGTCACATTTCATCTGTCTCTGTGTCATTTCTCCAGACCGTCCGTGATTGCTTCCAGACCATCACTCAACTCCTCACCACTCCTGACTTGGTGTTGTCAGCAAATTTAGAAATTGTGCCCGTACTTTGGGACATTCCGTGATTGTGGAGGGATGTGAAAGGAATTTTTTGGTTTGCTAAGTGTGTGATGTCTCCCTTCTTAGTTCCCTCAGGAGATTTACCCCTTGAATAAAAGACTGCAGGACATAGTGCTGCCTTCCTCGGACCTCTCAATAGAGAACAAGCTACAAGGAGTGAGAAGGGCCTTGGAGCAGATTTCCATCCTGACCTATCAGGACCTACAAGCCTGCTTCAGACCACCGTCAGAATCAGTGGATGTTTTAGGTGGGGAACACTTTGGATTTCTGCCTTTCTCTATTCTTCCCCAGAATGCTTACCCAGTCTTTGTTTGCTGGAAGGAAAATGGGGGTCAGTAAGGGAGGGTCTAAGGGGAGGGGTTCAGTGGGGGTGAGTTAGTGGTGGGGTGGTTGATTAGGAAGGGGTTCATTGGGGAAGGTCAAGGGGTGGGGGTGTCAGTCGGATAGGATCAGTGGGGCTCAGTGGGATAGGGCTGGTGCGGGTAAGTGGGTGGCGCTCAGAAGGATAGGCCCTGTGGGAGTCAGTGGAGGGGGGGGGGGTGGTCAGTGGGATAGGATCAGTGGGATATGGTCAGTGGGTGGGGTCAGTGGGATAGGGTGTTTAGGGTGGTTTGTGAGATGGGGTCAGTGGTGTAGGTTCGGTGGGGTCAGTGGTTAGTGGTTCGCTGGTAGGGGGCTTCAGTGGGCAAGGTCAATGGGTTGGGGGGGTCAGTGTGGTAGGGTCAGTGGGGATCAGTGGTGGGGGGGGTTCAATGGAAGAGGTCAGTGAGTGGATGCAGTGGAATAGGGTCAGTGGTGGGGGTTGGGGGTCAGTGGTAGGGAGTTCAGTGAGTGGGGGTCAATAGGATGGGGTCAGTGGTAGGGAGTTCAGTGAGTGGAGGTCAATAAGATGAGGACAGTGAGGTGTCAGTGGTAGGGGTTCAGTTGGGGAGGTCAGAGGGCGGGGGTCAGTTGGTAGAGGGTTCTGTGGGAGAGGTCTGGGAAGTGGGGTCAGTGAAGTGGGGTCAATGGGGTTTTGGTGGGTGGGGTGTCAGTGGTAGGGGGTTTAAACTTAATAACCTTCAAAGAAAAACCTAGAAGATCAAAACAAGTAACTTTGGAAGTCAGTGTGGCTGTACAAATTAAATGAGAAATTCCTGAGGAATTGTGGAGGTGAGTCAGTGATAATGAGCAATATAATATGGGGTTTTGATGGTTTGGGTGCGTGACCTGTATTCTGTGATACAAACTGGCCAGTGTATTCCCAGAATAATCTATTTTTACTTATGATTTACAGTTTTGCAGTTCTCCATACTTCCACAATGATGGAAATAAAATTACCAATGAATGAATAATGTGGTAGCAGTGATGTATGAAAAGAGATCAGATCAGTTACGACTATGTTCACTGGAGTTTAGAAGAATGAGAGACAATCTCATAGAAATCTATAAAATTCCAATTGGATTAGACAGAATAAATACAGGATGTTCCTAGTGATCAGGGGTCACAGTTTAAGGATTAAAAATTAGGCCATTTTGCGTTCAGATGAGGAGAAATTTCTTCACCCAGAGAGTGATGAATCTGGAATTTTCTGCCACAGAAGGTAGTAGAGGCCAGAACATTGAATGGTTTCTAGAAGCAGTTAGATACCGTTCTTAGGGTTAAAGGGGTTAAAGGATATGGGGAGAAGGAGGAACAGGGGCTTGAGTTGGATGTTCAGTCCTGATTACATTGAATGGTGGAGCAGGCTTGAAGGGCTGAATGGCCTATTCCTGCTCCTGCTTTCTATGTTTCTAAATGTCTCAATGGTTAGAGTCTTAATGATGAGGCAGAGCCACGACCAAGAAGGAAGCAAGTTCTGAACTCCTGATCTCACTCGTTTGAGGGATGTCCTAGCCCAAATGCCCAAAGACCAGTAGGTCAAGAACCAGCCTGTATGCTAACACTAAGACCCATGACAGAAGTTCATGGTCCTGAGGAGACATCACCTTTGACTTAGGGGCAGCCAACAAATGACGCATCTGCTCCAGTTCACAATCCTCCAATGTATAGGAGGATAGGATTCTTGGCAGCGTGGAGGAACAGAGGGATCTTGGTGTGCAGATACATAGATCCCTTAAAATGGCCACCCAAGTGGACAGGGTTGTTAAGAAAGCATATGGTGTCTTGGCTTTCATTAACAGGGGGATTGAGTTTAAGAGTCGAGAGATCTTGTTGCAGCTCTATAAAACTTTGGTTAGACCGCACTTGGAATACTGCGTCCAGTTCTGGGCGCCCTATTATAGGAAAGATGTGGATGCTTTGGAGAGGGTTCAGAGGAGGTTTACCAGGATGCTGCCTGGACTGGAGGGCTTATCTTATGAAGAGAGGTTGACTGAGCTCGGTCTCTTTTCATTGGAGAAAAGGAGGAGGAGAGGGGACCTAATTGAGGTAAACAAGATAATGAGAGGCATAGATAGAGTTGATAGCCAGAGACTATTTCCCAGGGCAGAAATGGCTAGCACGAGGGGTCATAGTTTTAAGTTGGTTGGTGGAAAGTATAGAGGGGATGTCAGAGGCAGGTTCTTTACGCAGAGAGTTGTGAGAGCGTGGAATGCGTTGCCAGCAGCAGTTGTGGAAGCAAGGTCATTGGGGTCATTTAAGAGACTGCTGGACATGTATATGGTCACAGAAATTTGAGGGTGCATACATGAGGATCAATGGTCAGCACAACATTGTGGGCTGAAGGGCCTGTTCTGTGCTGTACTGTTCTGTGTTCTATGTTCTATGTATCTGTCATTCCTCTCATTGTTAAATGTTGAGCAAGGCTTGACCATAAGCGTTTGTGCCTTCGGTTACCGCAATCTGAGATCTGAATTCCTTCCCTACATCTGTCCGCCTCTCCAGCCCACTTTCCTCCGCTATGTAACTCCATAAAACCTACCACTTTGAACAAAAGTTTGATTACATCTCCCTGTGTGGCTCTGGGCCATGTTTTATTTAATGGTCATAAGTAGTACGGTTTCATTATATTAAAGGTGCCTTATGAGTATGTATTTTATGCTAAAATTTGGGCACAAATGGTGCATAAATATCCATGGTAGACATAAAGTCAACGCATGATCTCAGTAGCTGTTTGCTTGGATTTAATTTCTGCTGCTTTGTGTCCTCCGGATTTCACTGCACACACAACGTAACGGGGCTGGTTAGCACGTCTGTAAAAGTGACCTTTATCATTGTGACAAATTTCTTCGGTACAGAGTCCGTTTCGACTGACAAAGGTGATCCTGTGAAACCTGTCATGCTTCAGCCACTCCGAACGAATCTGCACATCAGAGAACCATTCCTACAGTGTTAGTGCAAATTATTTACTTCTGCGCCGATCGAGTATTGCACATAAATATTGTAGCATTAAAATCCAGCTAATACCCGTCTTCGGAATTCAGAAATGCACTTCCAAACATTTGCGATTGCAGATCTACAAAACGTTCTCATTATTCAGCAGAATAAGGGTCACATTCTGTGTAACTGTAAAGGGCCATTGCTTAATCAGGGTAAAAGTTTATTTCTTCATCTCTTCATGGGAGCTGGATGTTTGTAGTGAGACCAGCAAGAGTTGACAATCCCTAAATGCCCTTGAGCTGAGTGGCTTGCATGTTTCATGTAGGCCAGACAAGATTAATGCCAGAAGATTTCCTTCCCTAAATGATATTAGCGAGACAGATTGTGAGATGATTGCATTATGGTACTTGCCAGTGAAACTAGTTTTCAGTTACAGATTTATTAATTGAACTTAAATTCTGCCACCTGCCGTGGAGAGATGTGAACCATATCCCCCAGCCTCTGAATTGCTAATTCAGTGACATTGCCACCATCTCTCTGTCTCCCCAGCCACAAACTGTACTGAGTTACAGAGTCACACAGCATGGGAACAGACCCTTCTGCCCAACCTGTCCATGCTGACTATAATCCCAAACTAAAGTAGTTACACCTGCCTGCACTTGGAAAATATCCCTCCAAACCTTTCTATTCATGAATTTATCCAAATTTCTTTTAAACTATGTCACTGTACCCACATCCACCACTTCCTCTGGAAGTTCGCTCCACACACAAACCCCTCTCTGTGTTCAAAAATTGCCCGTGATGTCTTTTAACATTTTTTCTCCTCTCACCTTAATAGTATGCCTCTGGTCTTCAAATCCCCTAGCCTAGGGAAAAGACACCCGCCGTCCACCTTACCTATACCCATTGTTACTGTTTGTTCAGAGCAGAGTGGAGCATTACTGACAGTTATATAAATTCCCAATCACCTGTCTGCCTCTGCAGGGTGCTCGCGGCTGAGTTTTGATGTCAACACAGCACACCGATTCCTCTCCCTGTCCAAAGGAAACCGGCGAGTTTCCCACAAGGACACACAGAAGTACCCGACGCACACTGACCGCTTCGAGAAGGAGTGGCAGGTGATGTGCCGTGAGAGTTTCAGCAGTGGCCAGCATTACTGGGAGGTGCTGATCAGCAGTCAGTGGGTCTACCTCGGAGTTACTTACAGAAAAATCGGCAGACGGGATGCTTCCGCCTTGATCGGCAGGAACAGTGTCTCCTGGGCCCTGCAACTCTTCGACAAGAGCTATTCAGCTTGGCACGACAACCAGGAGGTCAAACTGCAGCCAGCAGCCTACAGTCGGATTGGGGTCCACCTGGACTACGCCGCCGGGACCCTGACATTTTACGGCATCACCGATAGCATGACTCGGATCCACACTTTCCAGTCAGTCTTTACTGAGCCGTTGTACCCTGTCATTTGGGTGGGGGAGGATGTTGTTGTGACACTCTGCTGCCTCCGTGAGGATAGAGGCTCCTTCTCCGCAACAACACGGGATGGCTTTGGGAAATAAAATAAAGGCATTTACATAGAGCACCTTCCACGATGCCAGGATGTCCCAAAGCATTCCACAGCCAACCAAGTCCTTTCCAAGTCCTCTCGCACTGCAGGAAACATGGCAGCAGAGCAAAGGAAGATCCCAGAAATAGCTGCATGATGCTGTCAGATAATTTTGTGACGTGGGGGATACAAATTGGCTCTGACATCCCCTTGTTTTGCTAAATAGGACCTGCGTGATCCTTCGGTGTTGATTTGAGAGAGAGGGGAGTTTGTGCCCCAGCTCTGTGTAGGTGCGATGTGATTCATGACTTTTGGGCTATTTTGGTGGGGTTCTTGTGAGGTGGTTTTGTCGGGGGGGACGGGGGTGTTCCCTGGACCTTCTGACAGTTGATCTCATTACTTTGGCGTTGCACCTAACAGTAAAGAGGTTTGTGTTGGAGGAATGCACCTTGTGGTAGCATGGGATTTTCTTAATAGCCATCCCAAGCCTTGATTTGGGACCTTGTAAAGTGGGAACTCGTGACTGGAAAGGTGTGAGAAGAAACTGTCCAGATTCCGATGACAATGGAGAAAGCTGACTGAGTCACCACCTTGCCTCAGCCATCCCGATTAAACATTGGCTTCAGTTAGAGTGCAGAAGCACCTATTCATGTGGATTAGATTAGATTCCCTACAGTGTGGACGCAGGCCCTTCGGCCCAACAAGCCCACACCGCCCCTTGCAGCATCTCACCCAGACGCATCCCCCTATAACCCACACACCCGTGAACATTACGGGCAATTTCCCGCGGCCAATCCACCTTGCCTGCACATCTTTGGACTGTGGGAGGAAAGCCACGCTGACACGGGGAGAATGTGCAAACTCCACGCAGGCAGTCGCCCGAGGCTGGAATCGAACCTGGGTCCCTGATGCTGTGAGGCTGCAGTGCTAACCACTGAGCCACCGTTCTGCCTTCAATAGAGTTGGATTGGGTGCTGGCTGGGGGGCAATCAGGTTTGTTTGACAGGTCAACTCATAATAGATCCTTCAGTCCAACCAGTCCATGCCAACTGTAATCCCAAACTAAACTAGTCCCACCTGCCTGCACTTGGCGTCTTTCCATCCAAAATTTTTTATTGATGTCTTTATCTAAATGTCTCTTAAACGTTGTAACTGTGCCTGCATCCACCACTTCCTCTAGAAGTTCATTCCATTCACGAATCACACGCTGTGGAAAAACATTGTCCCTCATGTTGCAGTTGTACAGGACTTCGGTTCGGCCACATTTGGAATACTGCGTAGAGTTCTGGTCACCACTTTACCAAAAGGATGTGGATGCTTTGGAGAGGGTGCAGAGGAAGTTCGCCAGGATGTTGCCTGGTATGGAGGGCGCTAGCTATGAAGAGAGGTTGAGTAGATTAGGATTATTTTCATTAGAAAGATGGAGATTGAAAGGGTACCTGATTGAGATCTACAGAATCATGAGGGGTATAGACAGGGTGGATAGCAAAAATTTTTTTCCCAGAGTGGGGTACTCAATTATGAGGGGCCATGAGTTCAAAGTGAGAGGAGGAAAGTTTAAGGGAGATATGCGAGGAAAGTTCTTTATGCAGAGGGTGGTGGGTGCCTGGAACGCGTTGCCAGCGGAGGTGGTAGATGCAGACACGATAGTGTCTTTTAAGATGTATCTAGACAGGTACATG
The DNA here is from genome assembly GCF_030684315.1 of Stegostoma tigrinum. Taxonomy (NCBI): domain Eukaryota; kingdom Metazoa; phylum Chordata; class Chondrichthyes; order Orectolobiformes; family Stegostomatidae; genus Stegostoma; species Stegostoma tigrinum. The sequence goes on along the minus strand of NC_081375.1, from coordinate 52,618,721 downwards.
GATGAGCAGGGAACAAAGGGATACAGACTCTTAGAAAATAGATGACAGGTTTAGACAGAGGATCTCGATCGGCGCAGGCTTGGAGGGCCAAAGGGCCTGTTCCTGTGCTGTAATTTTCTTTGTTCTCATGTCTTTTTAAATCTTTCTCCTTTCACTTTAAAAATATGCCCCTTAGTCTTGAAATCCCCCACCTGAGGGAAAAGACACCCGCCATTCACCTTACCTGTAACCATTATTATTTTATAAACTTCTATAAAGTCACCCCTCAACCTCCTATACTAGTGATAAAATTCCCAGCAAAGAGATAACATCTTCTGCTGTTAAACAGGACACGAAGAGGGTACGGGACTAGCAGCCAGAGTTGGAAGTCAGTGTGCAGCAAGGTTTTGTAGCTAAAAGTTGCAAAGAATCCAAAAGAAAAGGAGGGTCTTGCTATATTTTTCTCGCAATTGAATGAAAGAAATGATGTATATCCATAACTCCTGCTCTGTATGTTCACACACTGTTGTTAATAAACCTAATGATTGATATCCAGTTTCATCTCTTGAAAGTCTTTTCTGGTGACTGAAAGATTGCCGAAGGGTTTACGTCCGAAGGGTTTACGTGCTCAAGGCATGGTGTCGAGTTCCAATCACAAGCAGTAGTCGCTGTGTTATGCTACAGGTAATAAAAGAAGTGCTTGTAATTATATATCGCTCTTCACAACCACTGACATCCGAAAGTACTTCACTTGTAGTCACAGTTACAGGGGATACCACAGCCATTTAGTGCAAACTCCCACAAACAGCAAAAGAAACGTATGTTTGTGCAATTCTTGAGAGATAAGTATTGACCAAGACACCAGTGAGAGTGCCCTTGATAATACGGTGTGGAGCTGGATGAACACAGCAGCCCAGGCAGCATCAGAGGAGCAGGAAAGCTGACGTTTTGGATCAGGACCCATCTTTTGAAGAATGGTGCCGACCCGAAATGTCAGCTTTCCTGCTACTCTGATGCTGCCTGGTGCGCTGTGTACCTCCAGCTCTGCACTGTGTTATCTCAGACTCCAGCATCGGCAGTTCCTACTATCTTTGAGGGAGTGCTCCCTTGCTATTTGAAAACTGCCATGGGAACTTTTCTAACCTTATGAGACGGCAGATTTGGATTTGGTTTAATGTGCCTTCTGAAAGGGGGCACTAGAAACAGTGCAGTGCTCCTTTAACCCTGCGCTGGTATGACAGCAGCCTGACAGACAGAGAGAGACAGAGTGCTAACACAGCTGTTGAGTGTATAAAACACTTGTGTAACTATGCATTCTCGCTCTCTCTCACACAAATTCTGTACCACACCTACACTGAACATGTTGCATTGGCGTGTCTAATTTTGCAAAGTGTGAGCAATCTTAAATCAACAACAGTTCTCAGGATGGCATTACCCTTTCCTGCCTGACTTGCGTGCTTAGGCCACAGATAGTTCAGTTGCCCCTCTCTCTGTCTCCGCTTGGCCAAGCAGGGAGGGCCTGTGACAGGAGAGTGATTTACTGTTTTGTGACAACATCTGACGAAGATTCTCGAGAATCAAAGCCTTCGACTGTTGCCACTGCCTTTTCCCAACTGTGAGGGCCCAGATCCCCTTTCAGAGTGGTATCAGGCAGATGATTCGCAGAGAGAATGCAGGTCGAGGGAGCACAGGAACGACAATTCATGATTATACAGCACCTCCAGTGGGGTCAAGGATCCCCAGTCACTTTACAGGAGTGTTATAAAGCTGCATCTCCCATCACCACATTGGGACAGGAAGTTTGTGCTGTTGCTGTCAGGATGTGCATCTGGAACTAAAGGCATGTGTGCTACATCAGGCTTGCAGCAAACTTACATTCATACTCCTTCTGCCCACTCTAATCCCCACTCCAGTCCTGCCCAACTCACTGCCAAACTCCCTATTCTACAGCCACTCCACTCTAGTGTCCAGCTCCAATATGATCCCCATTTGCACCGCCCCTTATACATTGCCCAGCCCTGCTCAGCGCAGTGACCAGTACAGTGACCGGAATGCCAAGGCAGATTGTGTCCAGGTGCAAGTCTATGTCTCTGTAATGTCCCAGTTTTGAATCTGCATGACAATACAATTGTGAGATGTCATTAGTTACTGAACCATTGGGAAACTCACTTTGTAATAGTTAGGGCCATCATGATGTTACTGAAACAACCCGGGCCATCACACAAGCCAACCTCCCAGCCACGGACTCCATCTACCCTTCTCGTCATTGCAGAAAAGCAGCTAACATTGTCGAAGAGCCCTCCCACCCCAGTTATACTCTCTTCCGTCAGGCAGAAGACACAAAACACACATACCAACAGGTTCAAGAACAGCTTTTTCCTTCCTGTTATTAGACTGAATTGACCTCTCAAATTTCAAATCTAATGTTGACCTTGCCTTTATATCCCTCCTGTACAACTGTAACTCTGCATGCCTCACTCTGTTCGAACTGCTGATGATCTGTATGTCTTTGTATGTTATGATCTGCCTGTACTGCTTGCAAAACAAAACTTTTCACTGTACACGTGACAACAATGAATCAAATTCAAAGGTGGCACCACTGGCCGTGAGCTCCCAGGGACTGCTTGGGCAGTGATCATGGAGGAGGTAGAGGAGGAATGTTATAACAGAAACTATTTTAACACCACGCCACAATGAGATGTTGGGGATCACAACCAAAGGCTTGGTTAAAAAGAAGAGATTTTATGAATGTTTTGTAGAGGTGGGGAAGCAGATCTTCAAGTTTAGGGCCCAGTCAACTGAAGGCTTGGCCAATAATGACAGCAGAACTAACATCAATGATATTCAGGTGGATAGAGATTTTGGAGGGTTGTAGGGATGGGATAGATGACAGAGATAAGGATAGGTGAGTCAAAGTACACGTTTGAAAACAAGGAAGAGAATTTTAAAATGGAGGAGTTACTTAATTAGGAACCATATAGCAATTAGCAAAGAGCCTCATTGTTGGGTTGGTGTGAGTAAGCACACAGGGTTTTGGATAAACTGTAATATTATGGCACATTACTCAGAAGTGCTTGGAATGGTCAGGTCTCAAAGTAACAGCAGTGTGAATGAGGGTTTCAGCAGGGAGTGATCCGAGACGGACAAAGTCAGGAAATGTTAGAGAAGTGATGTCAGGAATATATAGTTGTAAACTCGCCTTGGACATCAAATATGGCACTGAGGTTCTGAACAGTCTGGTTCAGATTCCGAACATTGAGGAGAGGGATGAGTTAGTGGCTGGGGAACAGCAGAATCAAGGGGAATGGCCAGAGTTTTAACTTTAGCTCCAATGGCAGTGTCAGCTGGCTGGCAGATTGAAAACCTGCACAGTCACGGGCCATTAATACCTTCCAATCAGGTTTACTGAGCAAGGGGAGTGGATTATGACCCATGTGTGACCTCTCCTTGGCACAAGTTGGCTCTGATAGACCTCAAGCGGAAAGTACATGTGACTAAAACAAACCCCTGTGAAATAGAACGTTAAAGCAGCGGTGAAGGGAGGGAAGTAAGCTCAACTCATTATAGTCCTATCAAATGATAGGGCTGCTCTGTCATTATGGAGGGTCAGCTGGTGGTGGTTTAACCTGAAGATCACTGTGCCACAGAGGTGAGAGGCAGGGTTGAGAAGGAGAGACCTTCGTGGCAAACTCAGGCATGGCCTCGTGCTGTTGTCATCTCTCAGTGTGGTGGAAACCAGCTGCCCAGTCACAGTGTGGAAACAGGCTATTCAGTCCATCAATTCATTACCAACCCAACAAAGACCATCCCAACCTGACCCACCACACCTTATCCCTGCACTTCCCATGGCTAACCCACCTAGACTACACATCCCTGGGCACTATGGGGAAATTTCCCACGGCCAATCCACTCTATCCTGCCCTGCACATCTTTGGACTGTGGGAGGAAACCGGAGCACCCGCAGGAAACCCACACAGACACGGGGAGAATGTGCAAAGTTCGCACAGAGGCAGAAGCACTAACCACTGAGCCACCAAGCCTCCCTAACCGGTCACTAACCAACCTCGGAATGAAAGGTGAAGTTAGTGTGAGGATATGGTTTGGATACTTTAAAACCACTGGGTATTATTTCTGACAGCTTCCCTGGTGGCCCAGCAAGGTACTGCATCCAATAGAGCTGAAGTTTGTAAGGTCGCAGTTTGGATGAAAGCAAAATTCTGTGGATTGTGGAGGTCTGAAATAAAAACAGCATTTTTATCCATGTTTCAATTGTTAGTTGGCATCAGATTGAATGAATGAATGCCTTCTCTTCCTCCCCCTGCACCTATCTTCTTCCTTTCTTTACTTTTCCTGGTTCACAATTGCACTTTTGCAACATAAGCCTGACCCTAGTTCCCTCTCATTAGTGAAAACACCATCTTCCTTATTCCAATCATTAGCAGCAATGTGACAACGGAAATGTTTAAACATTTCAGCCTCGTCCACATTTCAGTAAATTTACCATCAGCGTAACTGCGTCAATATGCCCGGGACCAGAACTTGGATAAATGCTCCAATGACTTATGGGAGCTGCTAGTGGTTAATTTTATTCTTCCTTAGCTTGACTGGAATAGCATTGCAGTGATACATAAACAGAGAAAGGCCAATATTTCCCTTCAATAATTATTAATTTATTACATCTTTGTGTAAACATCCTATTATCATTGGATTATCAAGAGTCCAGGCCCGAAACATCAACTCTCCCGCTCCTCTGATCCTGCCTGACCTGCTGTGTTCCTCCAGCTCCACACTGTATTGATCCCATTGTCATTCCTAACAGCAATATTAAACCAATCTGTTTATCATGCTCTGGACTTGTTCTAGCTCTCTTTCTGTGGGACAGCTGCACTGTTGGATGTGCTGCCTTTCAGCTGAACCGAGGACCCATCATTTTGGGAAAAGATCCCAAGGCAGTGTTTCAAACAACAAGGCAGTTACCCTCAGAAATAGTCGGAACTGCCGACGCTGGATTCTCTGAGATAACAAGGTGTGGAGCTGGATGAACACAGCAGGCCAAGCAGCATCAGAGGAGCAGGAAGGCTGACGTTTCGGGCCTAGACCCTGAAGAAGGGTCTAGCCCCGAAACGTCAGCTTTCCAGCTCCACTGATGCTGCTTGGCCTGCTGTGTTCATCCAGCTCTACACCCTGTTATCTCAGAGAATCCAGCATCTGAAGTTCCTATTATCTCCGTAATAAATACATATTGGTACGATATTGCCCTTTGGGGGAACTTGCTATGGGCTGATTCGTGGCATTTTTTTCTGTATTACAGCAGTGACTGAGTATAGTTCAAAAATCTTTCATTAGCGATTAAGCACTTCGACATAGCCACTGTTTGTGAAAATTACTATGTGGAAAGTTATTTTAAAATCAGGATCACATTCGCAGCTGCAAATCCTTTGATATTATGAACTGTGCCCTAACATCATTAAGAGAGAGGGTTTGTTCTCATTGCCTTTCTGTCATAAGTGTATGGTATCTTTCTTGAAGGTGGTGGAATTCTGTGGGGCTGTTAGATTGTTGAAGCTCAGAAAACAGGAGATGAAATCAATGCCCCTTTAAGCTGTTACTGTACGGCTAACAGGCAGACACAGATGTCATTCCAATAAAAACCTACAGGAATGTTGGTAGCTGGCTTGTGAAACTGGATTTTAAGTATGGGTGGAGTTCCTATGAAATGAGGAGTTTTTAAATTCTTTTTAGAAATAAGGTTTAAAGCAGATAAATAAAAGGGGAGTTACATAGGCGTTGAGAAATCTCGAGTTATTCACTATATCCAGTGTATTTGCTTGGAGATATATCTTTGTGAATCATTAACTGAACTTTCAGGACTGATTCCAAGTTTGTCTTTCAGTTCTCTGCTTGCCCGGACTTGGTGAGGGTTGGGTTTTCTCTCTCTCGATCATTCCCTGAGGAATGGCGATGTCGAAAGTCTCCATCTCTGAAGCCAAGTTAGCCTGCGCGATCTGCCTGGATCTCCTGAAGTCCCCTGCTACCATTCCCTGCGGGCACAACTTCTGCATGGAGTGCATCGGAAGATGCTGGCATCAGGAAGGGGGGTCAGAGACTTTCAGGTGCCCTCAGTGCCGGGAAACATTCAGCTCCAGGCCCCCCCTCTCCAAGAACACCATCCTGTGTGAGATAGTGGAAGACTTCTCTCATCCTGACCCAGCGTGGGCCTCAAAGGAGGCTGTGGACTCCCAGGGTGTGCTGTGTGACTTCTGCACTGATGAGAAGCTAAAGGCTGTTAAGTCATGTGTGGTCTGCATGGCTTCATACTGCGAGGTGCACCTACAACCCCATAGCAGCAACCCGGTCTTCAGCGATCACCGACTCATCGATCCGGTCAGGGACATCGAGAGGAGGAAATGTCCCACCCATCGGAAACCCCTGGAGGTATTCTGCAGGACCGATCAGAAATGTGTCTGCTGTCTGTGTGCCATCAATGAACACAGGCAACATGAGACTGTGTCTGTGGAAGAACAAGTGAGCGAACTGAAGGTAAGGCAAACATTGTTTCCAAACAAAAAATACAAACATGCGACCTGGCAGGCACTGACTTGAAAGAGAGAAGGCAGGGTAACAGTTGTTTACTGAGTCGAAATCATTCTTTTTGATACTTTCAATGTGCCACCTATTCTCGTTGCATGTGAAGGAGTTAAACTGCATTGAGAAAGCATTCTGACACAAATCTGTTTGTTGTTAAAAGCAAACTGGGTGAATTATACCCAAAGTATCCCCAGCTGAGTTTTTTTTGCCCTTTTTTATCATTTGCTGACTGACTGTGTATTTCCAGCCCCTGTGGTTTTGATTCCAAATTTCAAGCATGTGTGATTTATTTTCCATTTAAAAAGGCTCTTTGTTTTCGTGGTTATACTGACTGGCATCCCGTTTAAATCCACATGCTTTCAAACGATTCCTCAACAGACTCAAGCCTGGAAACAGATCTCTAGACTCCACAGCTCCCGAAAACTCTGGCTTTATCCTTGTCATTCTATACTACATTTTTTTTCAACTTTAACAGGCACTGGAATGAACTGGGCTGCTACCAGTTTATACTGAGCAGTAGATGCTCAGGCTACAGGGGTTTATATATAGAATAAAAGACACCCGGGAGTGATTACAGACTAGAATGTGATCAAGGGGTTTGGATGGTTTATATTGGGAGTAATAGATACCCAATAGTGAGTAACAGACTGGAATCGAATAAAGGATATCGAATGGATTATATAGAGTAACAAATACCTGAGGGTGGGCTATAGACTATTAGCTAAACTAGCGGTACTGTGTGTTTGTATAGAGCTTAACAAATACCCAAGAGTGGCTTACAGACTGTATGTAACTGAAGGGGCTCAGTGATTTTATATGTAGAATAAACAGATAGATCTGGTTGCAATAACACCACACCTCAACTATCCCAGAGTCAGGTGACAATCAAGACTCTAAGTTTTGTCAGCTAGTTTGAAACAGATGGGGAGGGGAATGGAAATCTGGGGAGAAAAAAGGATCAGGTGGAGCATTCAGACATGACAAAGGTCAGCCTAACACTTAAATTGAACAATCTTTACTCTTCAGTAACACCCCAGGCTGTTAATGTGGCTCATGTTGATAATTAACCAGAGATTTGCCCTTCAGTTTGCTTACTGTAACAGTTGCAGCGTTTAAGCCATGTTAGTGTGTGAACCAGCATTTAGTCAGATTCCTGGCTCCATGTGACAATGTTGCCTGTAAATGGGAAGTGCCTCATTTTAGGGACACAGTTTGGGACACATGAACCCCCTACCACTTCTCTGCTCCCTAACGTTAGAAGGCAGCCTATAACCTCAAAAACAAGGGGACTGTAATGCATCTAACATCCTCACTTACACTGTTGACAAGATCCATCATTTATATATCAAAGCAAAATGTAGCAGATGCTGGAGATAGTCAGAGTCATACAGCAACAGAAACAGATCCTTTGGTCCAACTCATCCACGCTAACCAGACATCCTCATCTGACCCAGCATTTGGCCCATATTCCTCTACATCCTTCCTTTTCATATATCCATCCAGATACCTTTTAAATGCTGTAATTGTACCAGCCTCTCTGACAGCTTGTTCCATACATGCACTGCCCTCTGTGTGAAAACGTTACCCCTCAGGCCCCTTTTAAATCTTTCCCCCCCACCTTAAACCTGTGCCCTCTAGTTTTGTACTCCCTGCCCTGGGGAAAAGACCTTGGCTATTCATCCTATCCACACCCCTCATAAATCTCTATAAAGTTACCCCTCGGTCTCTGACGTTCCAGGGAAAATAGCCCCAGCCTCTCCCTGTAGTTCAAACCCTCCAATCCTGCAACATCCTTGAAAATCTTTTCTGCGCTTTCTCAAGTTAACAACATCCTTCCTATAGAAGGAAGACCAGAAGTGAACACAAAGTGTCCTCACGAATGTCTTGTACAGCTGCATTATGACCTCCCAACTCCTATACTCAATGCACTGACCAATAAAGGCAAGCATACCAAATGCCTTCTTCAGTCTACTTCTGACCCCACTTTCAGGGAACTATGCAACCACACCCTTAGACTTCTTTGTCCAGCAACACTCCCCAGAACCCCACCATTAACTGTGTAAGACATGCCCTGATTTGCCTTCCCAAAATGCGGCACCTCACATTTATCTAAATGAAATTCCATCTGCCACTCCCTGGCCCATTGGCCCATCTGATCAAGATCCCATTGTACCTGATCAGGTGCTGGGGATTTATCTACCTTTATGCATTTTAAGAACTCCAGCACCTCCTCTTCTGACAGATGAACTCCTCTCAAGACTCCCCCAAGTTCCCTATCCTCCATGTCTGTCTCCTCAGTAAATACTGAGGCAAAATATTTGTTTAGTATCTCACTTATCTCCTGTCATTACATACACACACAGACACAGACACAGACACACACACACACACACACACACACACAGACATAATGATCTTTAAGTTGCCCTATTCTCCCTAGTAACTCTTTTGTCCTTAATGTATTTGTAGAATCTCATTGGAATCTCTTTAACCCTAATGCCCTCCTGAATTCCTTCTTAAGTATACTCCTACTTATACTCTTCTCGGGATTCACTCAATCCCTGCTGTCTATAGCCGACAAATGCCTCCTTTTTCTTGATCAGAGCCTCAATTTCTCAGGTCATCCAGCATTCCCTACACCTCTCAGCCTTGCCCTTCACCCTAACAGGAACATTCTGTCTCTGAACTCTTGTTATCCCATTCTTAAAAGCCTCCCACTTCCCAACTGTCCCTTTACCTGCAAACAACTATCCCCCCCACCACCCCAATCAACTTTTGAAACGCTTTGGTCTTACTCCAATTTAGAACTTTAACTTTTTGATCTGGTCTATCCTTTTCCATCACTGTATTAAAACCAATAGAAATATGATCACTGGCCCCATAGCGCACCCCCACTGACACCTCAGTCACCTGCCCTGCCTTTTTCCCCAAGAGTAGGTCAAGTTTTGCTCCTTCTCCAGTAGGTACATCCACATATTGACTCAGAAAACTTTCTTGCACACACTTAACAAATTCCTCTCCATCCAATCCCTTAACACTATGGCAGTCTGTTTGGAAAATTAAAGTCCCCAATCATTACAACCTCATTATTCTCACAAAACTCCTTATATATTTGTTTTTCAATTTTCCACTGACTACTGCGGGGGTGGGGTACTGTAATATGATCCCAGCGAGGTAATCATCCCTTTCTCATATTTTGGTTCCACCCATATAACTTCATTGCATGATCTCCCAGGAATATCCTTCCTAAATGCAGCTGTAATGTTGTCCCTGATCAAAAACACAACTCCCTGAAATAACTCCACAGAGGCCAGTATCTTATCACCAAGTCACCCTTTATTTACACAGGGAGAGTTCTTGACTCTGACCCAGCTCCCTCAGATCCCACTCTCAGAGTGAACAGAACCTCTGACACTCCTGTTTATATCTGTCAGCCAGGACTCCCTGTTTGGAGTAGGTTAATTCACCCAATCAGGGAACTCATATTCTATGAGGTCCTGTAGTCACTACATCTCTCCCCCTCGGAGTCCAAGGACAGAGGCTAGTTCCTCTTTTTTTTTGTAGCTCTTCCTCTGGGGGATGTTTCAGCCCCTGGTCAGGTTCCTCAGACTCTGCCTCTGATACGGGCCTGGTGTAATGTAAGTAGCTCACTTCTTGGGCCCAGAGCACCTCGGGGGAGGAATTCACTCTCCTCTTCAGGCAGCAAAGGCATCGAGGCAGAAACATCTACTGTGTCCGCCTCTTATTCCGAGGTAGCATCAAAACTTGATGGAGAGCAGGTACCTACGGGTTTTGGAACGGTCGGGACTGTAGTTTAGGAGCTGGGCACATTTTGTTCCCACGCTGTTTGCGAGTTTCCAGCTTCCGTACGGTTCACGTGCTTGCTCAGGATTGTTGCACAAACCCAAACTTTAAACATCACTGGACCTGACCTCGCATGGACCATGCCTCCTACCCATGCAGTGCTGTTCCTGTGGTTTGAGACCAAACTTTGTTCCCCGTCACAAACTCTCTCTCTAACTTAGTGAGTCTCATAACCAGCATTGATGTCCCTGATCCAGTTTCACCCTTGCCCCTACCCAGGTTGAAGAAGATCAGGTTTAACCCGGCAGTGAATCTCCTCCCCATAAACCGCTCTGCTGGAGCTATCCCTGTGGTTGCATGAGGGGTGGTCCTATAATCCAATAGGACCGGGACAGTTTGGTACTGGGTGAAGCTGAAGGTTGTATCTTTAAGCCTGCCTTCCGAGTTTGGACTGCTCTTTCTGCCAGACCTTTGGACAATGGATGGTATAGAGCTGTCCTTATATGCTGTATGTTGTTCAACTATAGGAGATACTCAAATTCCCTGCTGGTAAATGATGGCCCATTATCTGTGACAAACATTTCCAGGACTCTATTGTAAAAGATGTGCATGGTTTTTGTACAGGCGTCCCTGAGTTTGACAAATGAACTCTATGCATGGCCAGCCACTTTGAGTGGATGTCCATAGTCACTAAGAACATTGAGCCCATGGAAAGCCCTGCATAGTCGACATGTAATAGAGACCAAGGTTTACCCAGCTATTCTTGTGAAAGTCGGGGAGCTGCTGGTGGTAATTTTTGTCCTTGTTGGAACTCTGGGCACTGCCCCACTAACTGCTATTTCTGTGTCCTATCCTGGCAACTAGACACAACGTCTCATCGATATCTTCACTTTGAAAATCCCTGGATGACCCTAGTAGACATCAGCTAGTATCTGGCGGTGACCTTTACTCAGGACGATCACCCTTGTTCCCCGGAATAACACGTCGTCCTCTCCTGTGAGCTGCTCTCTCCAGGTCCAAAAAGGTTTCAGTGCTGGTTGTGATTTCCCTTTGGTTTCTCCCATTACCACCAGCTGTTTCAGCTTGGCCAGGACCGGGATCTTTCAGTGTCCAATGTCAGCTGTGGCTGGAAGTCTGCCCAGGAAATTTAAAGCCATGAGGGTCTCTTCCAGTGGCAGTACCACAGATGGTGTATCTGCCAGCGGGAGGCAGCTCAATCCATCCACATTCACCACTTGGCCTCCCGGATGGTGTTCCAACCTGTAATTATATGCACTGAGTATTATAGACCACCGCTGTATTCCACTGTATCCCACAGCTGTGGGTGGCGCTGCCTGGTCCTCTTTAAATAGGCCTAGCGAAGGGTTTATTTTGCATTATTATTACAGATTTACATCTGTCAAGGTTTTGGTGGTACTTCCTGACTCCAAATATGACTGATGAACCTTCCTTCTCTACCTGGGCATATTTACACTCTGCATTGGCCAGAGACCTGGATGCATACACTATTGGGTGTACCTCTCCATTGGGTCACCTATGAGCTAATACTACCCTGATGCCATACAGGGATCATGTCAATACCAGATCTCATCTGGGATCACAGTGTCCAATACCTTAGAGGGGGATAGCTGCTTCTTCACTTCCCTGAGAGCTATGGCTTGGCTACGTGACTATTTACAAGGTTGACCCTTTAAGAGTTGGTGCAAAGATGCCAGGATGGATTATGTATGAACTTCCTGTCATAGTTCACCAGCCCAAGGAAAGACCTAAGCTCCAGTAAAGACATGGGAGCTGGGGTACCTTTGATCTCCCTCTTCCAATGGGTGGAATCTGGTCTTGTCAACTCTGTAACTCAAGTAGGTCACTTGAGGTCCCTGGAAAACACATTTTCCCTTCTAAGGTGTACACCCACCTGGGAGAAATGTCTAAGGACTATGTCCACCTTCTCTAAGTGCTCCTTATCCGTCTTCCCTATTGTCCGCACGTTATCTAAATAAATGGTGACCTGCGGTAGACCTCGTAAAATGTTCTCCATCATCCACTGAAAAGTAGTGCAGGCTGACGTTACCCCAAATGACAGCCTCATATATTAGCACAAACCCTCATGGGTATTAATTGTAGCAAGCATCTGGGAATCCTCATCTAGCCCCAGTTGCCAATACTACATGGCACTTGGCCACCTTTGTGAAGGAAAGCTCCCCCTCCCCCCAGCCAGCGTGCAAATCCTCTTTGCAAGGGATTGGGTATTTGTCCCAACAATTTACTGTTTGTTTAAAATCCCCACAAGGGCAAACTCATCCACTGGGCTTCACAGTCTGTACCACCGGTGCTGCCCAGCCCATACACTGGACCAGTCTGATGGTTCCTGCAGTTTGCAGCCTCTTGATTTCTGCCTCAACTTTTGACTGGAAGGAAATTGGCACTGGGTGGGCCTTGCAGAATCATGGAATTGCTTCCTGGTCAACATACAAGGTGGCCTTGGTTCATAGAGTCATAAGGTAATACAGGCCATTCGACTCAAGCTGGTCTGTGCTGATCACAGTGACGAATCATCTTGTCCCAATTGCCTGCATTTGGTCCATATCCTTGTAAACCCTTCCCATCCATGTACCTATCCAAATGTTTTTCATATGTTGCTGTTGTACCTGCCTCAACCACTTTGTCTGGCAGCCCATCCCACATACACATCACTCTCTGTGTGAAGAGGCTGCCCCTCAGGTCCTTATTAAATCTTTCCCTCTCATCTTAAACCTACTCCCTGTAGTTTTCAATTCCTCAAGCCTGGGAAAAAGACTATGCATTCATCCTATCCATGCCCCTGATAAGTTTATACACCTCAATAAGGTCACCCCTCATTTTCCCACATTCCCAGGAATAAAGTCCTACCCTGGACAATCTCTCCTGATAACTCAGGCCAACCAGTCCTTGATAGCTCCTTTAATAGTCCCTGGACCTTTCTGAAAAGCCGTAAGGTACTTAATTAGGACATCACTCAGGCAGCCATTTTCTGATGGAAAAATGTTGTGCCAGTCAAGGTGAATCTTTCTCACCTAATTTTGCCCCATCGAGCTTGGGCCTGAGCCTTTCACTACAATCAGTGGGACTAAACCAGCGGCTTCTCATAAGAGATCAGAACCAAAGTTGTACCCTCAATCTGTAAAGGTTCCCTGGTGTAGGCTCCCAGTCTAGTCAAGGCCTTGTGCAAATTTAAGGTTTGGAATCCAGAATGAATCTGGTTCTGTAATCACTCATACAGCTGCATTAGTATCGACCTCCATGAGATACAGATGACCATTTAACCAGGCATTCATTTTGATTGGTTCTGATTTGAATGTTGCTCTGCAATTTAACTGTTCCAATCCAGCTGGGGGTGGACTTTACAGTGTGTGCTCTCTCCTGGATACCAGCCTGTGAGTTCTCTTCCTCATTTAAGTCTAGTGGGACCCTTTTGCTGTCTCGAGTCCCACATACTGGCAGCAACTACAATGGCTGCTGGCTTAGATTCTGAAGAAAATTTTAACTATTTGGCTGAGGCTTGGCTTAGTTTTGGGTTTTGCTGTGGGCTGACCTGGAGTCCTTCTGCTCAGGATATGTCCCAAGTGAGGACATCATTTAAATGGTGTTCCATAAGCTCAGTCAGACTGGTGAGGGTGCCCACATCCATCCAAGTACACTGCTGCTTGTGTGCTCCACTTGCTGCGTTTTTCAATGACAAAGCCAGTCCTGGTGCCTAGTTGAAGTTTGGGTTCAGCTAATAGGGGCTTTTGCATGGTTACATCAACAATCCCACATACCACACTCTCAGCACCTCACTAAGAGTTAAACCAAGTTCACATGCCTCTGCCAGAAGTCTAACCTAGTAAAAAAAAATCACAATATAGATTCCGCTGGTTCATGAATTGCCAAAGATAACTGTGGAGTCTCAGAATTAGAGGAGGCTTCGGGTCATAATATTCCTTAACTAAAAGCTTTGGTATCTGGTGCCTCTGGAAATGTTAGGTTTTAAATAACTGAAGAGGTTGTGGGTCCACAACTGTCAGGAAAATTACTTGTTGCTTTTTGTCAGCCCCAGTGTCAGAAATAATAACACATTATTTCCATAAACTGGGCCCAGTCTTTGGCAGCAGGATCAAATGAGTCAAGCTTTCCAAGTAACAGCAAGCTGTTAGAAATACTCACTCCAACTCAAAGAGAGCTGTTGTTAGCGAATTTCTTCAGGAGCGTGCTTTTCTCTCATCACTACTGCAATAACTACACAGAGGCTGGTATCCCATCCCCTGTGCATGGTATCTGATACCGACCCAGCCCCTTCAGAGCCAGCACTCAGAGTGAGCAAGACCTCTGACACTCCTGTTTATATCTGTCAGCCCGGGCTCCCTGATTGCACCAGGGACTGATTTAGTCCATTGTTACAATCACTACGCAACCCTCCTCCCTTGCCCCCCACCCCCACACCCCCCCACCTTTCAAGCCTTCTTATAACATCTATACCCTGGAACATTAAGCTGTCACTCGTGTCCATACCTGAGCCACATCTCTGTAATTGCTATGCTATCCCAGTCCCATGTTCCCAATCATGCCCTGAGTTCATCTGCTCTACCTGTCAGGCCTCTAACATTGAAATAAATGCTGTTTAATTTATCTGTCCTACCTTGTTCTCTGCCAAGCTCTTGTTTGCTTTGATTATTTGCCTTGCTCCCTTTATCTATTGTACCAGACTCGGCCATTTCTCCTTCCTCACTGTTTTGCTTTGGTTCCCAAACACCTCCCCTGCCCCCTTACTTACTTAAAGCCTCCCAAGTAGATCTAGCAAATTTCTCTGCCAGTATATTAGTCCCTTTCCATTTCAGGTGCAATCCATCCTTCTTATGCAGATCACTTCTACCCCAGAAGAGTTTCCAATGACCCAAAAATGCATATCCTTCTCCCCTGCACCAGCTCCTCAGCCACACTTTCCATAAGACCATAAGACATAGGAGTGGAAGTAAGGCCATTCAGCCCATCAAGTCCACTCTGCCATTTAAATCATGGCTGATGGACATTTCAACTCCACTTCCCTGTGAGATCAAGAATTTGTCGATCTCTGCCTTGAAGGCATCCAACGTCCTGGCCTCCACTGCACTCCATGGCAATGAATTCCACAAGCCCACCACTCTCTGTCTGAAGAAATGTCGTCTCATTTCAGTTTTAAATTTATCCCCTCTAATTTTAAGGTTGTGCCCACGGGTCCTAGTCTCCCCGCCTAACGGAAACAACTTCCCAGCATCCACCCCTTCTAAGCCATACGTTATCTTGTAAGTTTCTATTAGATCTCCCCTCAACCTTCTAAACTCTAATGAATATAATCCCAGGATCCTTAGCCGTTCATCATACGCTAAACCTAACATTCCAGGGATCATCCGTGTGAATCTCTGCTGGACACGCTCCAGGGCTAGTATGTCCTTCCTGAGGTGTCATCTGCTCTATTTTTCTATTCCTACCATCACTAGCACATGGCACCAGGGGTAATCCAGAAGAGATTACCCTCAAAGACCTACTTTTCAACCTCCTGTCTAAGTCCCTTTTTCTCTCTGCAGAATCCCAATCCTTTCCCTACCGATGTTATTGGTTACCAACATATACAGTGACCTTCTGCTGGTCGCTCCCCCCTTTCAGAACATTCTGCGCCCTCTCCAAGACATCTTTGTCCCTGGCACCAGGAAGGCGATACACCATTCTGATATCTTGCTGAGGCTGCAGAAACATCTGCTTTTGACCCAGACTAGAAAATCCCTTATTACAATCGATTGCTTGGAACCTGACATACCCCTCATTACAGGAGATCCAATCATGGTACCAGAAACTGGGCTGTCAGTGCTATAATATCGTGGAGAATGACCAGGAGATGTAGAGAGTTTTTCAAGAAAGTAAACCTTTATTTGCAAACAAAGGCTGTGACAATCAGAAAGTGGTTTTCCGATCACCCCTGATCCTCGGGGCTTTTTATCTTTTATACCTTTTCAGTTATCATGCTCTTTCTCAGGTTGTCAGCATAACCAATTGTGTTAATTGGCGTTATCTCTCCAAGCTATTCGTCTGCTTAATCATCTCTGCTACAATTATTTCTCAACTTATTAGACTGTGATTATTTTCTGCCGCAATGGTCTCCCACTCCGCACCTAATGAGTGTTAACATGGCCTTCAATATTTGATTACATATCACATGGTGGCACTATCCTAATCGCACTGTGCTCCCATTGTTCCAGTACACCTAGTGCCACCTAATGCAGTACCATCTAATACCACCTAATCTATTACGTTATGTCATTATGGCCCTCAGCCTGTTTACCTTTACGTGACATGATTTGACTTGACTAACCTACTCTTACTGTCTTCTATTCATATATACTTAATTTGTTCTACTTAATTTGTTCTATGTAGCCCTATGTCAATTATCTTATTGCTTTGTATGTTCCATTTGATTTTCCATAATACTCCCCAAGAGGCCACCCCTGTCTACAGTATCCAAACAGCATACTTGTTTGAGATGGTGATAGCCACACTACCTGCCTCCCTCTCCTACCTTTCCTGGAGGTCACCCATCTACCTGACTGTATCTGTCATGTCCCCACCTTTCTGAAACTGCCATCCATCACCGCCTCTTGCACTCATAAATTTCTCACTGCCTCTAACTGCTGCTCCAACCTGTCCATATGATCCAATAAGATTAGCAATCAAATGTCCTTCCTGCAGAAACAGTCTCTAGGATGTTCCCTGCTCTCCCAAATCTGACAGGAAGAGCACATCACCCTACTAAAAGCCACTTTTGACCCTTTTAACAATTTACAGACCTAGAAAATGAAAAACAAACACAACACCCTTTGCTCAAAAATGCAGTTTTAGCACAGTCTTACTGCTCGAAAACACTACCCTGGGATCACTTAATGCCAATCCTTAATATTAAACATCAATCAAGAAACATCACAGTATAAATGTAAGGAAAAATGCCCTCACCTTATTTATTATTATAGATTTACAAGATAAAACAGATTAAGTGGAGAAGTTTTATAAGTCTTAAAATCAAACACTAGCTGCATCTCATCTGACCTTCAAATAAAGAACAAATATCATTATTTCACCAATTCTTGCATATGATCAATATGTTCATGTCAAGGAAAAGAAAATGTAACAATGTTCACATTCCGCGAAGGGATAACATTTTAAAAATAATTTTTAAAAAGTAATGAATAATAATGTTACCATGAATAGAGAATGTGCAAGCTAACAGGGAGGCACGGTGGCTCAGTGGTTAGCACTGCAGCCTCACAGCGCCAGGGACCGGGGTTCGATTCCAGCCTCAGGTAACTGTCTGTGTGGAGTTTGCACGTTCTCCCTGTGTTTGCGTGGGTTTCCTCCAGGTGCTCCAGTTTCCTCCCACAGTCCAAATATGTGCAGGCTAGGTGGATTGGCCATGCTAAATTGCCCATAGTGTTCAGGGGTGTGAGGGTTATAGGGGGATGGGTCTGGGTGGATGTTCTAAGGGGTGGTGTGGACTTGTTGGGCTGTAGGGCCTGTTTCCACACTGTAGGGAATCTAGGAAATGGACAATAATTTAAGTGGGTCATTTCAGATTTTCAAATTCTAACCTGCAGAATGTCACGCAGCTCAGAGCTAGGGCCTTAGATACTTATGATCCAGATTATCAATTTGGATGAAAGGACCAACTATATTGTTCTCAGATTTTCAGGGCAGTATAGTGGTTCAGTGGTTAGCACTGTTGCCTCACAGTGTCAGGGACCCAGGTTCAATCAAGAAAGTAAACCTTTATTTGCAAACAACTGTCGACTGTCTGTGTTGGGTTTGCACGTTCTCCCAGTGTCTGCATGGGCTTCCTCTCACAGTCCAAAGATGTGCAAGTTAGGTGGATTAGCTATGCTAAATTGTCTGTAGTGTTCAGGGATGTGTAGATTAGGTGGGTTATGTGGGGAATGGGTTTGGGTGGGATGGGTCAGGGTTGTGTGGACTTGTTGGGCTGAAGGGCCTGTTTACACACTATAGGGATTCAATGATACAAAACTCAGTAGGAACACAAATAATGAGGAGGGTAGAAAAATTCTGCAATAGGATATCGATCAGTAAGTGAGTGGACAAGATGCAATGTAAGGTAGGAAAATGCAAGGCTGCCCACTTCAGCAGGAAAAATGGAAAAGCAGAATAATATTTAAACATAGAGCCAGCACAATGCTACAGCCCAGAGGGATTTGTTGTGCTTGTGTACAAATCACAAAATGGTAGCATTGTGATGGTACTGTGTTTTTAAGAGAGATGTGTTCTGCGCTGTTTCTGTTGCAGAGAAGTGTTGCTACATTGGTGCCAAGATACCTGCTTCAGGCAGGCAGGCAGTTGGTATAAAGGTTTTAACTTTGCTTTCAGTTACTAAGAAGGTTTCTGCTGCTGTTGAGCTGACAGCGTGAATTCCTGACTGCCAGGGTCTCAGATGAGAGGCTTCCTCTTCGAAATAAAAAGAAGTAGATTATTTCATTCTGCTGGACTAGAGACAGGCAGCACGTGAGAACCTGAACTGTTCTGCTAAATTGCTTTGCTAATTTGTGTTTATGGGATGCTACTTACATTGGGACAATTGATGAAGAACAGTTAAGTAATACATTATCTTGTTAAGCACTTCTATAAAGTTATGCCAGTTTTTTCTGTATTTAACTGCTTTGTAAGATTAAAGTGTGTTTTGATTAAATCCTAATGGTGGAATCAAATCACATCTGGAACATGCCATCTTACACTTGCCTTTAAATCAATAAGGGCCTAAGCTTACTATATCTTGTGTTGGGGATGGGGGACATTGGTCTGGTTCATAACAAAATTGGGGGCTTGTTGTGATTAAACCCTGTAATTCTGGGTTAGGTTTAGGATTATTGGACTCAAAGGCAGTCAGTGGTGAGTGTTGATGTCCTGTTTTTGGGTGTTGCATTTGGTTATAGATAGGGTTTGCTTTGTGTAATAGTGGCTCTTTCAGAGACTGAGAGTTTCCTGGGGGTAGAAGAATTCACTCGGGGTGGTTTCCAGAAGGTGAACAAGGCAATGTTTTCAGAAGACCAAGCTGATGTTGAGGTTGCATGTGTCTGTGAGGAAAGGGGAGATAATTGCTACAAAAAGCATTTATAATGGCCAGGAATGCAATCAGAATCATTCAAAACAGCTAAAATTCAATTGCAAATAACTCAGCTTGAAGTAGAGGCAATGGTGAGGGGAAAGGGGTAGGGAAAGGAAAGAATAGCCCTAGCAGAAGAAAAGGAGGAAGAGAGAGAAGAAAGGGAAGAAGAGGGAATGTTTGAACTTGAGATGTTGGAACTGAAAAGTGAAAGTCAACTTAAAAAGGCACAGGTACAGGTATTTGGATGGGTTAGTGAGGGGGACAGTGATGGAGTGTAAACCTCTTGCAGGTAAAAGCCTGGTGGGGATCTGTTTAAGGATGTCCAAGCATTGTCAAAATTCAATGAGAAAGACATAGAAACCTTTTACATTTCATTTGAGAAAGTGCCTAGACAAATGAAATGGCTGGTGACCCATGTGGGTACTGTTCATTGAAACAAAGTGGGTAGGTAGACATAATGAGGTGCTTGGGTCACCATCAAAGGAGGTATCTGAGGAGTATGATAAAGCTGAAGCCATCTTAAGTATTTATGAGCTCGTGCCTGAAGCCTACAGACAATGTTTCAGGGATCTAAGGAAAAAGGATGGTCAAATGTACACCGAATGTGAAAGGATCAAACAAAGTAATGTTGATAGGGGTGGGTAAGAGCATTGAAAATAGATCAGACAAGCTCTTAGATTGACTGTTATTTTGGAGGAGTTCAAAGATTCATTCCCTGAATTAGTGGAAGAGCAGGGAGTTTAAACTGCAAGATTAGCAGCAGAAATGGCAGATGGTTCGGAGTTGGTTCATAATTCACTGTTTGGCTTCTGACATCAAATTCAATTTCACGCGGAATAGTAATCTGGAGAAGGGAAATCCTCAGGTAGTAAAGGAGAAGGAAATCTCATTGAAGATACTAAAGATAGGTTACTGCAGGTTAAGGGTGGGAAGAAAAGTTTAAAACCTTGGGTGTTTTCACTATACGAAAGTAGGAAACATGAAATCACGGCGTCGGTGGCTTAGAAGAAGCACTGGGAAGACAGATGTGGGAAAACAGTTTTGCTAAAAAATTCTCAGTTCCGGAAAAACAGTTCATCCTCGGTAATGATATAGCTGGATCACAGGTGGGAGTGATGTCTACTGTGGTTGAAAAGCCCTTGAAAAACAGGCAACGGAAGAGTTACAGGAAGTATATCCTGTGTGGTAACAAGGTCATAAAGCCACAGGTTGAAGCAGGATGTGGAATCATGGATTGAAGATAAGGAAGTTATCAGGGACCGTGTTTGATCAAATGGTTGAGAGAAAAATACAAGAACAGATGGAGGACAAAGTGGGTATTTTTAGCTCAGGGAAGTTTGCTGAATTACAACAGGAAGTTGGAAAGACCAAACAGTCATATTAAAAAGCATACACAGAAAACGAATCTGAGAGTATCCCAGCATGTTACTGCCTTAAAAATGAAGTGTTGCTGAGGAAATGGAGACCATCACATACTCAGGCAGATGAGAAGTGGGCAGAAATTTTATTACCGGTGGGCTATAAAAGGAGCTCTTGTGAGTGGCACATGAAATGCCTGTAGGAGGTCATTTGTGAGTAAGGAAAACTCAAGCCAAAATACAAAAAACATTTCTTCTGGCCTGGACTGCATCAGGGTGTGATTGAATTTTGCTGGACATGTCACACGCATGAGCTAAAGGAAAACCTCAGGCAGTGATAAACCCAGCAACTCTATTACGCATTCCTGCATTTCAGAACATTTTGCAAAGTGTAATTAGGAAGTCAAATGGATTATTGATCTTCATTGTAAGGAGAACAGGATCTAAAGTGGCTTTGTTCTAACTGCACAGGGTCTTAGGCCACAGCTGGAGAATCGTGCACAATTTTGCTCTCCTTACATAAGAAGGGATATATTTGTGTTGGAACCAGCTTAGAGAAGGCTCACAAAGTTCCTGGGGTAGAAGGTTTGTCTTTTGGGAAAGGTTTGAACAGGTTGGGCCTTCACCCATTGAAGTTTTGAAGAATGAGAGGAATGTCACAAAAATAAATAACATTTTGAGACAGAAACAAATTACTGCAGATGCTGGAACCTGTACTGAAGACAAAAAGTGCTGGTGATCACATGGGGTCCAGCAGCATGCACGCAGAGAAAGCAAACTAATGTTTCGAGTCTAGAGTACTTCCTCAGAGCTGATGAAGAGTAATCTAGACTCGAAACATTAGCTTGCTTTCTCTGCGTGGACGCTGCTGGACCGGCTGTGATCACTGAGATTTTGAGAGAACTTGACAGCATTGATGCCAGGAGGATGTTTCTGCTCCAGAGGTGTCTTGATCTACGGGGAGACAGTTTTGAAATCGGGGATCTCCAAGTTATGACTGATAAGGAAAGCTGCCTTATCTAATAGAATTAATATTTGGAAGCCTCTTCCTCAGAGAGCAGTGGAGACTGTGTCAGTGAATATTGTGGGTGGCACAGTGGCTCTGTGGTTAGCACTGCGGCCTCACAGCACCATGGACCTGGGTTCAATTCCAGCCTTGGACGACTGTCTGTGTGGAGTTTGCACATTCTCCCCGTGTTTGCGTGGGTTTCCTCCAGGTGCTCCGGTTTCCTACCACAGTCCAAAGATGTGCAGGTTAGGGTGGATTGGCCATGCTACATTGCCTGTAGTGTTCTGGGGTGTGTAGGTTACAGGGGGATGGGTCTGGGTGGGATACTCCAAAGGTTAGTGTGCACTTGTTGGTCCGAACGGCCTGTTTCCACACTGTAGGGAATCTAATCTAATATTTTTAAGTGGTAGACAGATTCTTCATAGGTAAGGGAGACAAAGGGTTATTGAGGGTCGATGGGAATGTGGAGTACAAAACACAAACACCTCTACCCTGGTCTTATTGGATGGTGAAGTACACTGAATGACTTACTGCTGCTACACACTCATACATTCATATACATTGCATACATTGGTTCTTAAAAAGGAAGGTGATGAGGCTGTAAGGTTTCAAGCCCCCTCCAGAGCATCATCTCTAAACAGTTGAAGGCACGGTTACATAAGATGGGTGAAGGAATGGGAGAAGGAGCCAGAGTCCAAGCATCCAGAGAATTCTGAAGTGATTGCAGAACTAGAGACAGTTACAGAGAGAGGGTTGGAAAGGGAACAGTTATGAAGAGAGTTAAGCACAAGGTAAAGAATTTAAGTTGGAAGTGTTAGGGGAACCATGATCCAGTGTATCATGATCCACAGGGTGATCCAACTGAGAAACGACAACAGGGTTTTAGATGACGGAAGGTACAAGATAGAAGGCTGGGTGGGAGCGTGTTCAAATAGTTGAGTCCATAGCGGCAATGTCACTAGGCCAGTGACCAAGAACGTCAGGCGAATGTTCTGGGGATACAGGCTCGAATCCCACCAATGCAGATTGTGAAAATTTTGAAACTGTAAAATACTGGGATAAAAATACGTACGATTAGGAAAGGAAATCTTTGTCTGTCCTACACGTGACTCCAGACTCATGGCAACATGGGGCTGACCCTTCACTGTCCTAGTCAGTGACACTCTGTATCTCATCATTGGACAAAGACGTAAGGATGAGCTGCGGTAGATTTTATTGAGGACATTTGACTGTGGGAAATTGATATGAACATTTATTCTAGCTTTGAGAAACAAATCAGTTTTACAGCACTGTAATTCATGATGATTAGTTTGTTTTATGGATTGATATTTCATTGACATTGAGAGACACAGGGCAAGTCTTTAATGATGTGATGGTGAACTCTTGTGTCCAATTCCTTTTGGGGAATTCCACACATTTACAACCTTCAGAGAGAAATAAAACTCCTCTCACTTCTGTCTTAAAAGTGAGACATTTTATTTTTAAACAGAGTTGTCCGGCTCGATTCTCTCCCACACATTCTCCTGGAATCCATGCTGTGAGAACCTCTCAGGGTCTTACTCTGTGGTGCAGCAGGAGACGGGAAGACTGAGATCACAGGCACTGACCGTGTTCCTGTAGCAGGCCCCTGGACCCAATCCCACACCCCTGCCCTGGGCACAGTGTCCCCACCTCCACACCCCCGCCCCGGACACAGTGTCCCCCCCCACACACCCCTGCCCCAGACACAGTATCCCCAACCCCATGCCCCTGCCCCGGACAGTGTCCACACCCCCACACCCCTGCCCCGGGCACACTGTCCACAACCCCACCCTGGACAACATGTCCACACTCCTGACCCCAGGACAGTGTCCCCACTCCCACCATCCCAATGTCTGACCCAGGCACCCCTGGCCCCAGCAATGACCCCCCCTCCCCCAGCCGATTGAGGCACAGCAAAGCCAGTGAAAAGCGGGACCCTGATTAATGGGCCATCACTGACCTGTGCCCCTTGTGGCTGTGTTCCAATGCAACACAAGACTGAGGGGTGTAGAGAGGATGTGGAGGTCTTGAGGCCTAGGAAGCAGAGTGTGTGAGAGGATCTGTGATCCACTGAACTGGGCACATCCACTCAGCAATGGCCATCACTGACCAGAATGCTTCGATTTTTCAGAAAGACCTCCACGAGCAACAGGCTAAGGTGGACAAACAGATGCAGGAGACCACAGGGGAGATTGCAAAGCTGCAGCAGAAGGCTGACTCCATTAAAGTAAGCGGCAGTGCTGGGTTTAAACAGGAGGGTGACTGCTCTGTGATCCTACGTGGCATAACCGGGGCATTGCTTTCAATCCTAGGGTATGGTACTCCAGGTGAAACATCACACCAGGAACAAGTGTGCTGAGTTGCTGAAAACCATTGAGCGGGCACAGAAGGACGTCCTACGTTATATTGATCATGAGGAGGAAGCCGTGTTGAGTCGGGTGGAAGACTCCATGAAGCTACTGCGGAGTAACCTGGCTGGGCTGCAGGATAGTAAACAGCAGTTCCGGGCTGCCCTGGAAAGTGATGACAGCTTGTTTGTATTACAGGTAACAACCTCATGGGCAGTTGGAAGTGGGCATCGTGAACAACTGAGATCCCAGTGTGTCCAATCGCCTGGGAGGACAAACACACCAGTCTTTACATTGAGCCACAGAGTCATCATGCCTGGTTTCATTTCTACAGGGTCAGAGTTGAGAGATCAGGGCGTTTGTATGAAACCTGTCTCAGGCCCAGATTTTCAATCCCAGTTTGGCTTCAGAGGCAGACTGGGCAACAGGCCAACCTTGGGCTCCGAAGCTGCGCCCAAAGTTTTGAAGCAAAGAATAAATCACAAAACATCCGTCCAACTTTTAGAGATAGTAGGAACTGCAGATGCTGGAGAATTTGAGGTAACAAGGTGTGGAGCTGGATGGACACAGCAGGCCAAGCAGCATCAGAGGAGCAGGAAAGCTGACGTTTCAGGTCTAGACTTTTACATTCTCCATGCCCAACCCATAGCCTCTCAAACACCCCCATGCCCTCCCAACCAAATGCCTCAGTACCTAGCACCATCAATGCCAAGCAATGCCCCGCACCCATATCCATGCCCTTTATTAGGGTAACAAAGCAGCTGATGGCTCCCAGCCATCACCCTTTGTG
This sequence comes from Stegostoma tigrinum, assembly GCF_030684315.1. Taxonomy (NCBI): domain Eukaryota; kingdom Metazoa; phylum Chordata; class Chondrichthyes; order Orectolobiformes; family Stegostomatidae; genus Stegostoma; species Stegostoma tigrinum. Next base: position 52,593,676 of record NC_081375.1, on the reverse strand, counting down.
CTTAAAACACCAAAATGCTGGAAATCACAGTGGGTCAGACAGCATCCACAGAGCAAGCTAATGTTTCGAGTCTAAATGACTTTTCCCATTAGCTTGCTGTCTCTCCATGGACGCTGTCTGACCTGCTCTGATCTCCAGCATTTGTTGTTCTCAGTACAGATTCCTGTATCTGCGGTAATTCGTTTCTACCTTTTGCACTCACACTTACCATCTACCCAATATCCACATGGACAGACCTCCGGACCCATTGAATAAAGTTCCATGAAACAAAATTCCGCGTCTGTCGCAGACTTCAATATATTGAAATAAACAGTGATTACCACCCACAACATATCCATTCCTTATAACAACAAGCACGTTGTTAATGCACAATTCCTTGCGTAAACAAGCACTGGGATGAACAGTCCTGCATCAAAGAACCACTTGTAGCTATCAATCAAACTGTGAAATGGCAGGTACTGTAACTGTAACCATGAACGTTTGTGTTATCAGTCATGTGCTGTGTTCACAGACAGAGTGAAACTGTGAGCAATTTTCCTTCAAACACTCCAGAAATATTTTTCAAAGATACAAAAGGACGGGTGCTTTTGATGGATCGTTTTGACATTATTAATAGCTCCCTTTGACATTGCTTAGCATGTGCTTGTGTTTTGACAGTTGATGTAAGCGCTCTATCCCTTTTTTTTATTCACAATATGGACAGGCATCGAGCATAGTCCCTGCTCATTCCCCTAGCCTGTCCCTGTCATCCTGAAAACCTTTTCACTTTTTGCTAAACCCTTGCTTTCATGTTTTCCTCATAGAATCATAGAACCGTAGGATCCCCACAGCATGGAAATGGGCCATTTGGCCCAACAAGACCACCCGCCCCTCTGAAGAGCATCCCACCCAAACTTATTCACCTACCCCTGCATTTCCCCATGTGTGATCCACTTAACCTAAACATCCCTGGACACTACAGGCAATTTAGCATAGTAACCAGAATGGCAATCAGGCGAATTTTACAATGAACAGGCATTAACCATCATACCCGCTGCCGAGACAACTAGAGTGAAGGGTATTCTATTGACTCTCCCACCCTCTCAGCTTTCTCATTGGCCACTATGGATTACCGACTTCAATTTTGGATCTGCCCTTGGTAACATTTCACCATCGCCAATAAGCCCATGACTTGCAATAAAACACAGAAAATGCTGGAGAAACTCAGCAGGACTAGCAACATCTTTGGAAACAGAAACACAGTTAGCATTCTGAGTCCAAAATGACTCTTCTTTTGAACTGGGGCTTGGAAAACAGTGGTTTTTATTCCGTTGAGCGAAGCAGGGGATGGCGTAGAAGTCCAGTGCAAAAAGACAGTGTTGTTAAAGGTGGTGAAAGAGAAAAAGAGATGGAGAACGGGTGTATAAATTAAAGTGTGAAGGAGAGAGAATGGGTCCTCTCAGCGAAGTGCAAAATCAACCAGAGACAAAGGTGCTGGGGGGGTGGTGGTGGGGGAAAAGTGGAGGGAAAATGGTGAATAGTAATGTGTGCAGCAAGGATTGCTGTAAACTGAGGTGGAAAGGAATACAATTTGGAGTCTGTGATACACAGTTAGAATTTTTAAAATTCATTCACAGAATGAACTTGTTGCTGGTTAGGCAGCATTTTTTGCCCAGAGGGCATTTAAGAGCCAACCATATTGCTGTAGGTCTGGAGTCACATGCAGGCCAGACCAGCTAATGATAGCAGTTTCCTTCCCTAAAGGGCATTAGTGAACCAGCAGGGTTTTTCCTGACTACTAGCAGTGGGTTCCCGGTCATCGTTAGACTCTTAATTCCATGTTTTGTTTTGATTGAATGTAAATTCCACCATCTGCCACGGTGGGATTCGAACCCAGGTCCCCAGAACATTATTTGGATCTCTGGATTAACAAGCAGCAATGATACCACTAGGCCATCACCTCCCACTGTGACAGGAAAGAAATTCCCTTTGGAAGCAGTCACAAGCCTGAACTCATTGATATGGTACATTTATAAACCAAATACAAATATACAATGCCTACACAGAAAATAAGGTAGTATTCCTCAAGCTTGAGTTGAGTTTCTTTGGAACACTTAGTAGGCTCAGGTCAGAAATGTTACATTAAAGCAAGGTGGCTTATTGAAATGGCTAGCAACTGGGAAGTCAGGGTTGAGTGCAATGATGCACGAAGCAGTCACCTAGTCTGCATTTAGTGTTGTTAATGCAAAGGAGGCCACACTGAAACACACTACCCGTTCTTTCAGCATGATTGGCCATGGGATTTGACTGAGTAAAATGGCTGCTGTACCTGCCTGCACAGCAGACACTGCATTGCCAGTAAATTTTTTTTTGGTGGATTGAATGTCCTCCTCAGGAGTGGGTTTGGAGGAAGCAGAGGGAGTGCACAGAGCAGGCAACCTTGCTGTTTCTCTCTGATTAACCGTTATCCTGCATTGTCGAGAGGTCAATTAATGGAGCAGAATAGAGAATAGAATCCCTATGACCACACGAGGGGCCCAGCTCACTGCAGCTGGTGTGAAGGAGCCAGACTGTGTGGCCAAACTGAAATATTCTCTGTCAGTCTGTGATGGGAATGCGGGTTAGGTCTGTCCTGCTTGAGTGCCCAATGGTTGTAAGGAAAGACATGCCCTTGCCCTGCATGGTGGGATCAGGCAAGGACACCCAGCTTCCTTCTCCTTCTGGCCTCTGTGACCTGGGCACCACTGCTGGGACGGACGAGCTGCAAGCTTCTGATTGGCTGTATAAACTGGGACTCCAGGAATTTATCACCAGCACCTTTAAACCCAACCATTGTACAGGTATGGTCGCTCGGAGCACTGTATGACTTGCTGCTCATGGTGAAGGTCACATTCACCATCCTCAGTGAGTGTAAGAAAATCCAGGGCCTACTCGGTCTAGTGCAGCCAAGGAAAAACTCTTCGTGCTCTAATGGGAAGGGTCTTGTCTAGTTTATTACATGTTAATGACTGATAACAGGTTACATTACCAAAGCATTGAGGAGGATTAACTTTTAGGTTACACTCCATTTGTGATCCTGAGCTGTGTGTGATCACAAGTCTGTGTCATTATTATAGTGACTGGTAGATATGGCTCTTTCACCATTCAGACCCATTTACAATACAACCCATCAGATGTGAGGGAGGTAACACGCAATAGAATGATATTGACATTTCTTTCTGTTCTTTTGCTTCTTATATTGAGATTTGTACACGTTGGCATGAATTGCAGGCTCACCGAGATTAATTATCCTTCTGAAGTGATAATGTTTATCGTTCTAGGAACACTGGAGGTTGAGCAAACTTGAGCAGCCTCTTCCTGTCTTGCAGTGCGAGGCTGATGTCAACTTTAGCGCTGTGGAAAATGCCATGACTGAACTCTCCAGTCACATCACAGGACAGCTGCACAGCTCCTTCAACCCACATCTGGAGGCTGAAGTCTGCAAAGGTCTGTAGACATCAGAGTGGGAGGAGATGGGCTCCATTCTCTTCTCCATCTAATTTTCCCCCACCCCCCATCAACCCCAACTCCTCACCCCATCTAGGACCTGCGGACAGGTATGGAGGGTCAAGGGAGGTTAGCGAGTTGTCAGTGGCAGTAGGTGAAAGATCAGACCACTCAAGAAATAGATTAAGGTCTCCATCCAGGTGCTTACTCATACCCTGCAGTGGAAAAAGCCGGCTCTACCAGTGATATGGAACCACACTGCTCAGCTGCGGTAGGCTGAAAGAAAGGTATAGGAGGAAAATGGTGCAGAAAATAATCAGCAGACTGTGTCCCTTGAGAGAGAGAGAGAGAGAGAGAGAGAGAGAGAGAGAGAGAGAGAGAGAGATAGGCAAAGTAACCTCAGTAATGTCAGAGTCCAGACCTCACACCTAGAATTCCTAACTATCAGTAACAGTGGGGGTGGGGGAGAGGCTCACCTTGATCTGCACTATTATCTGTTATGTTTAAGGTAATAATCTCAACACAGTGTTACCTTTCTCCTCCTACTCCCAACCTGCTTCCCTTGCATTAAAGATAGGGCTGGGGGGAGGTGTACACCGGATTATGGATTTTTGGAACAGGCTGTCGATTTTGCCCTAAACATTTATCTCCAGTCAGGATTATACAGTCATTTACTTTATTCTTATTCACATGGCCTTTCTGTGCACACATAAACTCCCAAGCTTCCTGACTGTCACTAGTTTCTATTAAAGTGCTTCAGTGCTCCATTAGCAAAAACATTTCAGACTTGACCAAACAGGTAGATGAGAATAAACCGGTTGATGTGGTGTATATGGATTTCAGCAAGGCGTTCGATAAGGTTCCCCACAGTAGGCTATTGTACAAAATGCGGAGGAATGGAATTGTGGGAGATATAGCAGTTTGGATTGGAAATTAGCTTGCTGAAAGAAGACAGAGGGTGGTAGTTGATGGGAAATGTTCATCCTGGAGACCAGTTACTAGTGGTGTACCGCAAGGGTCGGTGTTGGGCCCACTGCTGTTTGTCATTTTTATAAATGACCTGGATGAGGGCGTAGAAGGATGGGTTAGTAAATTTGCAGACGACACTAAGGTCGGTGGAGTTGTGGATAGTGACGAAGGACGCTGTAGGCTGCAGAGAGACATAGATAAGCTGCAGAGCTGGGCTGAGAGGTGGCAAATGGAGTTTAATGCAGACAAGTGTGAGGTGATGCACTTTGGTAGGAGTAACCGGAAGGCAAAGTACAGGGCTAATGGTAAGATTCTTAGCAGTGTAGATGAGCAGAGAGATCTCGGTGTCCATGTACACAGATCCTTGAAAGTTGCCATCCAGGTTGACAGGGCTGTTAAGAAGGCATACAGTGTTTTAGCTTTTATTAATAGAGGGATCGAGTTCCGGAACCAAGAGGTTATGGTGAAGCTGTACAAAACTCTGGTGCGGCCGCACTTGGAGTATTGTGTACCGTTCTGGTCACCGCTTTATAAGAACGATCTGGAAGCTTTGGAAAGGGTGCAGAGGAGATTTACTAGGATGTTGCCTGGTATGGAGGGAAGGTCTTACGAGGAAAGGCTGAGGGACTTGAGGCTGTTTTCATTAGAGTGAAGAAGGTTGAGAGGTGTCTTAATTGAAACATATAAAATAATCAGAGGGTTAGATAGGGTGGACAGGGAGAGCCTTTCTCCTAGGATGGTGACGGCGAGCACGAGGGGGCATAGCTTTAAATTGAGGGGTGAAAGATATAGGACAGATGTCAGAGGTAGTTTCTTTACTCAGAGAGTAGTAAGGAAATGGAACGGTAGTAGATTCGCCAACTTTGGGTACATTTAAGTCGTCATTGGATAAGCATATGGCCGTACATGGAATAGTGTAGGTTACATGGGCTTGAGATCGGTATGACAGGTCGGCACAACATCGAGGGCCGAAGGGCCTGTACTGTGCTGTAATGTTCTATGTTCTTGCTAAAGTTATGAACGACACCCTAGAAATGTGAACTCCTCCCTTCCCTTTGGTTTCTGTGCCCTCGGAGATCAGGTCAATGACTAGATCGGGAGGTGCCACCATTGATTAAAAGTCTGTCTATTCTGTTTTTCCCTCACAATCTGCTGTAGATGCAGGGATGGGCTACCTTCAACTGGGTGTTAGTGCCTGACGAGGCGATACAAATGTTGGCTCCTGTGACATAAGAACTAGCCATGGATAATGTAGTACTGAAAGGTTCTTTCGATGTTTATTTCAGCCCCTGATATTGACAGGTATTACAGTCATAGACACTGCTGTGCCAGGTCCAATGTGGAACAGATTGTAGCACACTTCCCTCATGCAGCAAGTGGCCTGAGGTGAGATAGAGTCTGAGACCTTTATACATAGAGGCCACGTGTCATGGTACAGCGATGAATCATTTGCATGTCTCTTAAAGGCATAGCGCATGTTTGCAGTGAGGCATAGCACAACATCCCCTTTCTTCCAAAACAGTCCCAAACAGTTACACACAGGCACACATTGTAAATTCAGCTTTGACTGGAGTAAAGGCCAATTTGATGAGCTTCTCTGTAAGTTTTATCAGATGAGGAATCACATCTGATAAAGTGCCTGTTGATGACCTTAGTTCAGGTCATCAACAGGCACTTCACAGGAACCCTACAGTGTGGGAACAGGCCATTCGGCCCAACAGTCTAAGCCAACCTTCCAGAGGGAATCTCAGCCAGAATCACCTCCCCCCACCCGATCCCCTGCATTTCCCATGCCTAATCCACTTAGCTTGCACATCTCTCAACTCTATGGGTAATTTAGCACAGCCAATCCACCTTAACCTGCACATTTTTGGACTGTGGGAAGAAACCCACACAGGCACGGGGAGAACGTGCAAACTGCATGCAGACAGTTGCCTAAGGTTGGAGTCAAACTCGTGCCTCTGGTGTCCTGAGGTAGCAGTGCTAACCACTGTGCTGCCAAATCAGGGTTCTTCACAGTTCCTGCCTGTACAAGATGGGTTGGAATCTGTGGATCTAGAAGACAAATCTTACCTTGAGCTGGTCTTCAAATACTCTACAGAGTCCTCTGAATCATTTTTGCCACAGAATCCCAGAATTATTACAGTGCAGAAGGAGACTATTCAGCCCATCATGCCTGTACCAGCCCTATTATCCAGTGCCAACCTCCTTTTTACCATATCCTTGCAGGCCATTACTATCTAAAGAAAAGCAGCCAATGCCCTCTGGAATGCCTCAATTGATCCTGCCTCCACCACATTTCCTGGCAGTGTGTTCTAGATCCCAGCCTCTCACAGTGTGGAAAAGCATTTTTTCTCATATCAAGTGCTTATCAGTGTAATGTATTAATGTAAACAGCAGGAGCTGGAATAAAAAAAACATAGAATTCTTCATGACGATGTGATCCACAACCTGCCCTGATGTGACACAAACTGAAATAAGTATCAGAGTGTGATAGCTGATGATCACGGTGGCTCAGCGGTTAGCACTCCAGCCTCACAGCGCCAGGGACCCAGGTTCGATTCCAGCCTCGGGCGACTGTCTGTGCAGAGTTTGCACATTCTCCCCGTGTCTGCGTGGGTTTCCTCTGGGTGCTCTGGTTTCCTCCCACAGTCCAAAGATGTGCAGGCTAGGTGGATTGGCCATGATAAATTGCCTGTAGTGTTCAGGGGTGTGTGGGTTATAGTGGGATGGGTCTGGGTGGGATGCTCCAAGGGGCGGTGTGGACTTGTTGGGCCAAAGGGCCTGTTTCCACACTGTAGGGAATCTAATCATCACATGTGTCATCTATTCACTTCACATCAACAAATTTCACTACTGACCCTCAGTAGGTGACAGTGTATACTATATACAAGATGCACTGCAGCAACTTAACAAGGTTCCTTCGACAGCACCTTCCAAAATTGAGAAACTTTACCATCTGGTAGGACAAGTGCAGTGGATACATAGGTAACCATGTTCTGCTCTGAGCTGTACACCATTCTCACTTGGGAAATATATTGCCGTTCCTTCACTGTCGCTGGGTCATAATCCTGGAACTCCCACCCTGAGGGCACTGTGGGTGTCCATCCACACGAAGAACTGCAGCAGTTCAGAATGTTGGTTCATCATCACCTTTTCTAGGGCAATTCATTAGTAATGGGCACGCTGGCCCGGCCAGAGACAAGCAGATTCTATAGATGAGTAAAAACAACTATATTCCATTTTGGAATCACAGAGGGAGCTTTACCCTATATCTAACCCCATGCTGTTCCAGTCTTGAGAGTGTTTGATGGGGACAGTGTCGAGAGAGCTTCACTGCATATCTCACTCTGCGCTGTCTCTGTCCTGGGAGTGTTCGATTGGGACAGTGTAGAGGGAGCTTCACTCTGTGTCTAACCCTGTGCTGTCCCTGTCCTGGGAGTGTTCGATTGGGACAGTGTAGAGGGAGCTTCGCTCTGTATCTAACCCCATGCTGTCCCTGTCTTGGGAGTGTTCGATGGGAAATGTGTTCTGTTATTCCTAGGCACTTGGAAATATACTGTCATTCCCTCACTGTCGCTGGATCAAAATCCTAAAACTCCCTCCCTAAGGGCACTGTGGGTCGACTGCAGCTCATCACCACCTTCTGAAGGGCAACTGTGAATGGGTAACAAATGTCGGTCCGGCCAGTGATGCCCACATCCCGCACATGAATGAAAACTAAGAAAAATGTGAGAGAGAGGACGCACAAGTGAATGCATTTTGTCTTTGATTTCTGTCCTGTTCACAGACAATGAGAAAGAGATCTCCAGTGGCCGGCTGAGTGTATGCCCCATGGAAACAAGGGCTGACCTGAACAGTAAGCAGAAAGCCGATTATGTACAACGTAAGTATGTGCTTAATTTCTGCAGGTCCGAGAAAGTACAGGATGTTGGGAGCTAAATCACACTGGACTTAGCTTCACACAACAGCAATGACTCTGCTCTGATCAGTCGTAGACTCATAGTCATAGAGTCATAGAACAGGAAATAAACCCTTTGGTCCAACCAGTCCATGCCAACCAAATTCCCCAAACTAAACTAGCCCCATTTGTCTGCGTTTGGCCCATATCCCTCTAAACCTTTCCTATTCATGTACCTGGCCAAATGGCTTTTAAATGTTGTAACTGTACCTGCCTCAGCCATTTCCTCTGGCAGTTTATTCCACACACCAACTACACTCTGTGTAAAAATGTTGCCCCTCATTTTAGAGACAGTAAGAACTGCTGATGTTGGAGTCAGAGATAACACAGTGTGGAGCTGGAGGAACACAGCAGGCTGGGCAGCATCAGAGGAGCAGGAATCGGGTCGGGAGAAGGGTCCCCACCCAAAACGTCAACTTTCCTGCTCCTCTGATGCTGCCTGGCCTGCTGTGTTCCTCCAGCCCCTCATGTTAGGCTGCTTTTGGAGTACTGCGAGCAGTTTTGGTCTCCCTAGTAGAGGAAAGTGTGAAACTTGAAGGGGTGCAGAAAAGCTTAATAAGGACATTGCCAGGGTTGGAGGGTTTGAGCTACAGGGAGAGGCTGAATAGGCTGGGGCTGTTTTCCCTGGAGCAACAGAGGCTGAGGGGTGACCTTATAGAGGTTTATAAAACCATGAGGGGCATGGATAGGGTGAATAGCCAAGGTCTTTTCCCCAGGGTGGGGAATCCAAGACCAAACGGCATGGGTTTAAGGTGAGAGGGGAGGGGGAAAGCTTTAAAAGGGACTTAATGGGCACCTTTTTCACCCAAAGGGTGGTGTGTGTATGGAATGAGCTGCCAGAGGAAGCGGTGGAGCTGGGTACAATCATAGCATTGGATGGGTGTATGAATAGGAAGGGATATGGGCCAAATGCTGGCAATTGGGACTAGATTAATTTAGGATATCTGGTTGGCATGGGTGAGTGAAACAAAGGGTCTGTTTCCGTGTGGTACAGCTCTATGGCTTTACAACTCTATGTCCCTTTTAAATTCTCCCAAAAATCACCTCAGTAGATTTGAACTCCCCCAAACCTCAGGAAAAAAGCTCTGCTCTTCACCCTATCCATGCCCCTCGTAAACCTCGATGGTGTCACCGCTCACATTCGGAGAAGTGTGAGGGAATACATTTTGGTACTAAAAAGTGGAAAGTCTAAAACTAAAGGGTGCTGTTCTAAAGCATGTCCAGACATAGAGAGACCTGGGTGCAGATATGCATAAATCATTAAAAGTGGCAGGATTGTGAGAAACTGCAACTGTTCTAAACTTCACCATCAGATTGTAAGAGCAGGGAGGTTATGTTGAAGGTTTCGCCTACTGCTTAATCTCACTTGAAGCACTCTGCACAGTTTTGAGTCCACATGTACATTAGGAAGGACCCTCTGCCTGTGCAGAGGAGGCTGCTCCCTCTTGATGCACAATCCCGGTTCCTTTGCCTCCATGTTTCAGAGCTTCCAGTTGATCTGTGTCTCCCCCTGCAAATGAGTGTCTTCCCCTGCAGCTGAGTGTCTCCCACTACAGCTGAGTGAGTCACACAATTGCGACAGTGCTGCGGGAGGCCACTCCAATGTAATTACACCCTTCTTATTCCTTAGCTCGAGCCAAATCAATTCTGAACCCTCTGAGACGTCCTGTTTCTCTCACAGCACAATGCTCCTCAGCCAAAACCCCTCCCCTCCTGTTTTCCCCCTCCTGTATTTTCTTAACATCTTCTAAGCAGGGGTATTTAACATGCAGACCTGTATTTCCTTGAGGATGAGTCTCCGTTGTCACAAAATCACAATCTGCCTCAGAAATCTGTGACTGGCACTCCCCAATCTATACTCTGTGCATTCAAATATATACAGCAGAACCTTGCTTGAAGCTTATACTCACCCTTACTCCAACTCCATCTATTAACTTACTATTCACAATGCTAGTGCTATCTGCCCCTCCCAGTTTACGCTCCCACTATTACTCATCAGTGTTTCCCCAGCTCAAAGTGGGGACACAGTGTCTCCCCCTTGTGTTCATTAACCAGCTAACACCCACCATTGCCATTTACTCACCTCCTCAGATTTTGATGCTTTGTTAAAGTTGTACACAGGGCCTTGACCTTATAAAGCTGCGTGAGCTCTTCCCACGCCATCCATTGACATTTTGAGCTGGTTTATCGACCATCGGTGCTCAACGTATCCCACTGTGAACATCGTCGCAGCTTCTGGATACGCGCCACCTGCAGAAACCCTGAGGCTGGGCTCTGACTGTCAGGTGCAGGACACGGCCCCGCTGAGCTGAGAAGCCTTTGGAACTCTACCTCAGTCCATTCCTTCCTCAGTCTTTAGTCCCCCTGCTCATCTCTGTCTGGGACAGTCAATCATGTTAAAAGATTGAGCGCTGTAAAGTGAAGTGAGATGTGCCTCAATGGTAAAGGAAGGACCATTAGCTGGGCAGCATCATGGATGGTTTCAATACTGACCTCATAAGAACATACAAAATAGGAGCAGCAGTAGGCCCTCTGGCCCTTTGGGCCTGCTTTGCCACTCAGTAGGATCATGGCAGGTCTATTCATGAACTCAGCTCCATTTACCCACCTACTCATCACAACCCTTACTGTTCAACAATCTTTGCCTTAAAAACATTCAACAAGGTGGCCTCAACTGCTTCCCTAGACAGGGAATTCCAGAGGTTCATATCCCTTTGGGTGAAGAAGTTGTTCCTCAGCTCAGTCCGAAATCTGCTCCCCCTTACGTTGTCCCTCATGTTAGAGACAGTGAGAGCCGCCAATGCTGGCAGAGATAACAGAGTGTGGAGCTGGAGGAACACCTTATTTTGAGGTTATGCCCCCTAGTTGTAGTTTCACTGGCCAGTAGAAAGAACCTCCCGATTTCTATCTTATCTATTCCTGGTTGAATCCTGATTGATAACTCCAGAAGGGGTGCTCCATTAATCACTTCCTGTTGTGTCTCCAGATGCTCTCCAGTTGACGTTTGATCCCAACACAGTACACAAGCACCTACTACTGTCAGACAACAACTGCATAGTGACAGATGTGGACCCCGAAAGCGTCCCTTACCCTGAACACCCCGAGAGGTTCAGCAACTTCCCCCAGGTGCTGTGTGCCGAAAGCCTGTCGGGAGGCCGCTCCTATTGGGAGGTGGAGATCAGTGGACACTGGGCGGGAATGGGAGTCACCTACCGAGGAATCAAGAGGAAAGGGTCGAACATGTGCAGCCTTATTGGGCGGAACAGCCTCTCCTGGTGTCTCCTGTACAGTAACAGCAAGTATTTAGCCCTTCATAACAAAGAGGAGGTCAGCCTGCAATCCGGCAGGTACCAGAGAATTGGCATCTACCTGGACTACCCTGAGGGCACACTGGACTTTTATGGGATCGGCGACACGATGAGTCTGATCCACAGGTTCAAGACAGAGTTTACAGAGCCTGTGTATCCCGCCTTTTGGGTGTTTCTGGGAACATCTCTCCGAATCTGCTGGCTGGATTAGGAGAGGCTAATTTCTACTTCCTGTGTGTCTTCTAGCCTGTACTTCCAGGGATGGTCTCACTGTAGTGCGTGGAGGCAGCATCGGAGGGCATGGGTTTGAATGTGGAACACACTGTAACATTGGAGTAGGTGAAGCGAATAACACTGACATTTTTAACTGGAATAAACTGCTGGAAAAGCTCAGCAGGCCAGACAACAGCTGTGGAGGGACTAAGGGTGGAATCTAACCTGGGTGACGTGGGCTATGGCAAGATGGTGGCAGAGCTGGGTGAGATGTTTGGCAAGTCCCATCTCAATGTCAAGGTCATCTTGCTTCATCTCGTGTAGCATATAGCATGGCAAGGTTCTCGCTAGCAAGCTCCCAGTTGATGCCCGCTCTTGATTGTAAACAGCTCAACTTGCCATGGGTTGGCTACCATTTTACCAAACTCACCAACAAACAAGCCATCAGGAAAGATCGACGTGGAAACCAGAGCGGGTTCCTGATGGATTCAACTCTCCGCTTTTCTGGAAGGAACAGGACGATGATGTCAGATGCTGGGCACCAATATCTCAGGGTATTTTCCACAGGCACTGGCCACATACACCAACGTCCATGTTATCCAACATGTGCCAGCCTCATTGAACATCTCTTATCCACAGTCAGGACGCTCCTGCTCTTCAGTGTTAGGCTGCCGGCCACTGTAACTCTCACTGTAACGCTGTAGCAAGCACACTGTGTTCTCAAGGACGCACACCCAGCTCATAGAACCCATACAGCACTGAAAGAGGCTATTGGGCCCATCAGGCCTGCACCAACCCTTTGAAGACAGTCACGGACTGGACCACATTGCAGCTCCAGGCCCCTCAATAAATGTTATGGGACTCACTCTCTCTGGGCCTACCTCACCATTTTGTACTTTGCCCCCTTAGCCAGAGACACCAGGCTCATATCACTGTTGTCCTACCTAGTTGCTTAGAATAGATAAAAGGCCAGCAAGCTTGTCCTGATTGTCAGCAGGTCTCCATGCAGTCCAGGCCTCCGCTCAGTGTTTCCTGATATAGTAGGTGAAGAGCTGCTTCTGACAGCCCTTATAGGCTGGCCCAGGGCAGTCGGGTTCTGGGTGCGGGTCCTTGTAAGGAGCTGAGGAGCTCAATGTTGGGCAGTGCACCACTCATCCTGACTCCCCCTGTCCGTACAGTGGCCTGTTCTCACCCTTGAATGAGAGACAGAGAGGGAGGTCTGAAAGGGCCCAAGAGCAGGGGGGGCGCGGCTGTTTCTTTCGCAGCAGCTGGAGTTGCGTCCTGAGTACATCAGTGCGCCGTACAGCGGGCATCCAGGGTCAATGGTGCTGCAGGTTTGGTGGGTGAGGGACAATGCTGAAAGCGAGACTGGTCGCTATGAGAGGAAACCAACCTGACTGTGAGTTAATAGAGAGAAGATAACACTGGAGTGGATGCTGCTGCCCTTGCTCCTATGTTACAATGGCCTAGTGGTATTATCGCTGAACTATTAATCCCGAACTCAGCAGACCTGGAAGCATCTGTGAAGAAATAATCAGAGTTAATGTTTCGCGTCTGGTGACCCTTCCTCAGAGCTCATGGTAACTGGGAGAACATCGGTTTATGTTCTGATGAAGGGTCATCAGACCCGAAACGTTAACTCTGATTATTTCTACACAGACGCTGCCAGGCCTGCTGAGCTTTTCCAGCAACTTCTGTTCTTGCTCCTAATTTACAGCATCCGCAGTTCTTTGGGTTTTTATGAATCCAGAGACCCAGGTAATGTTCTGGGGACCTGGGTTCGAATCCTAACACGGCAGATAGCAGAATTGAACTCAGTAATAAGTTCGGAATTAATGATGACTGTGAATTTGTTGCTTATTATTTGGGAAAAAAACCCATCTGGTTCATTAATATCCTTTAGGGAAGGAAACTGCCATCCTTACCTGGTCTGGCCGACATGTGACTCCAGACCCACAGCAATGTTGTTGACGCTTAACGGTACTCTGGGGCAATTAGGGATGGACAATAAATACTGGCCTAGTAAGTCATATCACAATACAATTAATGAATAAAAAAAAGTACATTAGTCCAGAGAGTGAAGCAGTGAATTCCCTCTGCCTATCATGTCTGAGGGAAATGTCAGGAATGGTATAGGGCAGCTCCAGACAGACAGAGCTGTCCTGGATGCACAGTGGTCTTTTAAGGATTGTGCCGGAGAGCGGGTCAGTCCTGAGGTCTGCTAGTGAGTGACAAATTGCTTTGGGAATGGCATGTGGAATGATGGGTGGGGGGTGGTGCGTGAGTTTCAGGAGTGATACTCACAATAGACAAGACACCTATTAACATGGTGGGCTCACTTAGAAAGTTCAACCAGCTTCCTGGTGGGGTCCAGCCCATCAAACCCGAGGCCACTTGTGCTTCGCTGAAAGGTTCAGCCCCGGGTTAATGCTTCAGCTCAACAGCCAGCTCCCTTTTCCAGATTCCTTGCAGATTTCCAGCCGTTACTTCGCTTTAGCTTTGAAAAGACAGAAAAACGGAGGGGGTCTTGAGGGTGAAAAAGCTAGAAGTGTGTGTTGAGGGTGCTTATCTGAAGTGGGTGGGAGCATAAAGAACAGCAGAGCTCTGCCGGGCTGAATGGCCTTTTCTTTGCGATTGCCCACAGATTCCACTCCAAGTCATCGCTCATCTCAATTTACTTTGCTTCAATGCTCTCTGGTCGAAAATCCCTGAACTCCCAATGTTGCCGGAGCAGTCAGGTTGCCGTTGAGGTGTTCAGAATCAGGGGCAATTTTGACAGGGTAAAGAAGGATATTCTATTTTCACAGGATTGTACGTCAGTAACTAGGGGGGTCAAAATATCAAGAGAGTTAGGAGTGAGATGAGGTTTAACTTCTTCACTCAGAGAGTTGTTAGGATTTGGAATGTGCTGTGGGAGGGTGATGGAGGCAGAATCCATAGGAAGTTTCAACAGACTGTGGGATATATATTTGAAAGGAATGAGGCTAGAGGGCTACAGAGATGGGACTGGAAAATGGAACTAGCTCTTTCAGGAGCCAGGGCAGACACAATGGGTCAAATGGCCTCCTTCCGTGCTGTAAAATTCTATGACTTTGTCTTCAACCTCAAACTCAGCCAACTGAGAGGGGCTAGTGAGTCGGTGGAAAGAGTCTGAGAGGAAATTTTGATGATTACAGTTTACACTTTGCCAAAGAGTCACAGTAAAACTCATCATCTCAGGGAAGAGTGATGTCTATTGCCATTGGTCTCAACGTACAGCAATGAAGCAATAGAGTGTTCAAGCTACAACAGACTCAGGAAGAATTCACCCACCCACCTCATCCACCATCGAATCCATGGTCACAGGAACTCCCTCAGTCTCAATGTCGCCATTTATCACCATTCCTTTGCCAGCCTATAATCTATAATGTTCCAACAGGACTAGACAGTGTAAGCACAAGGAGGATGTTCCCTATGACTGCGGAGCCCGGAACCAGGGCTCACTGTTTGAGAGATACATTTAGGACTGGGATGAGGAGAAATGTCTTCACCCAGAGACTGGGGAGCCGGTGGCATTCTCTGCCACAGAAAATGATGGAGGCCAAAACCTTGTATGTTTTCAAGAAAGAGTTGGATATAGTTCTTGGGGCTAAAGGGATCCAAGGCTAGGGGGAGAAAATAGGAACAGGGGACTGTGTTGGATGCTCAGCCCCGATCGTATTGAGTGGTGGAGTAGGCTAAATGGCTAACTCATGTTGCTATTGTGTGTGTTTTGGCTCCCCGTTGGATCAATATAGTGGGATTGCTTCTTTCTTTATTTGTTCACGGGATATGGCATCACTGGCAAGGCCATCCCGATCTGCCCTTGAATTGAGTGGCGTGCTCGGCCAACTCAGAGGGCAGGTAACAGACAGCCACTCTAGTTCAGGTCTGAAATCACATATCGACCAGACTGGGTAAAGATGGCAGATTTCCCTCTCGATGCAAAGGGATATACCTCCTTTAACCAAAGGGGCATCAGTGAACCAGATAGATTTTAACAACAAAAGGACAGTAGCTGTGTGGTACCAATGATTCAGAATTATTTTATCATGTTAAATATAAATTTCACCAAAGGCCATGGTGAAGTTTGAACCAGTGTCCCCAGAACATTAACCTGGGTCTCTGAACGTGTAGTCTGGGTTGGAGGGGATGGGATTGGTTATGATCTGCTGCGTGTCCCTTTAGCTTCAATTCTGTCCCTACACCCCAATGGGAACTTACACTCCACACAATCAAAGCTCAATAACGTCCTCACGGAGAAGCAAGGCCTGAGCACACACATTCAACAAGGAAATAAAATGCAGTGTGTCCATACAGTATTGTAAACAACTGGACTTGTCCAGATCCTGCACTACTGCACCAAGGAACCGTTGAACACATTAATGATGTCACTAGATGCGGTAACTCATTTTCTCCATCAAGATCAATTTCACAGCATTTTCACACTTGAATTTTAAAATTATTTTATGATGAACATACTTAGTTTTATTTAACTTCAGCTTTATTTATGTCTACGATGTGTCAGTCAATAAGCATCTTTTAAGGGATTGTGTTCCAAGTTTAATTTGTTTGTAAAACACTGCACTTTGAATTAAACTGTTATGAAAGAAATCCCTGCTTTTTCAATAAAGTTGGCAGGTATTAATTGCTGTGTCTATGATTCTCTTTAAAAAGACAAACATTCTTGTGAGACATTTCTAGAGCTAAGACAAGGCTTCAGTTCATTATTCAATCTGAATAACAGAACCTAGGACAGTGCTGTACTCCCTTAGTACTGCACTCAGGCACAGCCTGGAGTCCTGGAGTGGGACTTGAAGATGAAATCTTGCAGCTACTAAGTGAACCACAACAGGGCAGGCTTCCTGTTGGCCTGGGCCCTAAGCTTCTAGGTGCCTGTCACTTCAACACACTACCCTGTTCCCTGGCCAACATCTCTGTCTCAGGCTTACTGCAGTGCTCCAGTGAAGCTGGAACAGCACCCCATTTTCCACTTGGGAACTCTACAGCCTTCCGGATATCAATTCAACAATTTTAGGGCTTGTCCCATGTCCTTACCTCTAACACACACACCAAGCCTTGTTATTACCTGGGCTGCTATTCCACCCAGCCCATTGTTAGTCATTAACAGTCCCCATTATTCAACTTCCCAGGCTGATTGTTATCCACTCCTTCGTCTGTCCAACTGCCTTCTCTTTCAATGGGCCCTATCCCCATCTATTGTTTAGTCCTTTACTCCCACCTTCTGCAGAAAACCAACATTTTCCTAGCTACCATCAGTTCTGAGGAATGGTAACTTGACCTGAAACATTAACACAGATTTCTCTCCACAGGTGCCGAGCTTTTCCAGCATTTTATGTTTTTTGTTCCTGTTGCATTGTCGTCTTGTCTCACTGACCTGGTATCTGCTCTGTAGCCCTTGTTCGTTGGGTTTAGTTGCCCTGGTTGTGCTTGGAGCCACTGTGCGTGGAGTAGGGAGCATGGTCAGGATCTGTGCTCCTGATCACTGCGCGGTGAGCGAGACTCAAGGAGCTCGTGGGTGATAAGGCCCCAGCTCACAAACACAACTTCGACTGAGACGCTGGGTGCCTCAATAAAGGCCCTGAGAGAGAGAAAGTGTCTTGTAGGAAGAAAGCAAGAATGCAGGAGAAAATGGCCATTCTCCTCATGCTGACCCTACACCTCTCTGATCTAAAACAACGTTCCTCACCTCTCCATCCACTCAATTTTAAAAAAATGAATTAAAGCCTCAGGTAGATTTCAGAATGTCAACTGTAACATAAGATAAGTGGCACATTACTACATGTTAATGAATGAGGTCCAGTGGTGTAGGGGTAATGACCCTACCCCAGGCCCAGAAGCTTTGGTCACAAAATGGTTCAAACGACAGAGAATCCTTCCACCACTTCGCTACTTCCCAAAGGAAGGAAAATAAAAAGGTGGTGTGAAAAGCAGGTTATCTGCTCCCAGGATGAGACATTCCACTCCCACACATACCAGATGGCCGTGTTCTTCCAAGACCGCAACTTCCCACCCACTCCCACTCGAGAACGCCCTTGACAATGTCTCCCTCATTTCCCGCAACACATCCCTCACACCCCGCCCCGCCACAACCGCCCAAAGAGGATCTCCCTCATTCTCACACAACACCCCTCCAACCTCCGGATACAACGCATCATCGTCCGACACTTCCACCATCTACAATCCGAACCCACCACCCAAGACATTTTTCCATCCCCACCCTTGTCTGCCTTCTGGAGCGACCACTGTCTCCGTGACTCCCTTGTTCGCTCCACACACCCCTCCAACCCCACCACACCCGGCACCTTCCCCTGCAACCGAAGGAAGTGCTACACTTACCCCCACACCTCCTCCCTCACCCCTATCCCAGGCCCCAAGATGATTTTCCATATGAAGCAGATGTTCACCTGCACATCCGCCAATGTGGTATACTGTATCCACTGTACCCGGTGTGGCTTCCTCTACATTGGGGACACCCAGCGGAGGCTTGGCGACCGCTTTGCAGAACACCTCTGCTCGGTTCGCAATAAACAGCTGCATCTCCCAGTCGCAAACCACTTTAACTCCCCCTCCCATTCTTCAGACGGCATGTCCATCATGGGCCTCTTGCAGTGCCACAATGATGCCACCTGAAGGTTGCAGGAACAGCAACTCATATTCCGCTTGGGAACCCTGCAGCCCAATGGTATCAATGTGGACTTCGCAAGCTTCAAAATCTCCCCTACCCCCACTGCATCCCAAAACCAGCCCAGCTCGTCCCTGCCTCCCTAACCTGTTCTTCCTCTCACCTATCCCCTCCTCCCACCTCAAGCCACACTTCCATTTCCCACCTACTAACCTCATCCCGCCTCCTTGACCTGTTCGTCCTCCCCGGACTGACCTATCACCTCCCCACCTCCTCACCAATACTCTTCTCCACCTATCTTCTCCTCTATCAATCTTCGGTCCACCTCCCCCTCTCTCCCTATTTATTCCAGAACCCTCTCCCCATCCCCCTCTTTGATGAAGGGTCTAGGCCCGAAACGTCAGCTTTTGTGCACCTGAGATGCTGCATTGGTCAAGGTTTTGGGGAATCACAATCTCTGAGGCATCCAGTGATCTCTTATTAAGGAAAACAGCAGGTTAACATTCTGAACTGAGAGACTGGGGCAGCTCCTCTCATTTGTCCTTTGTCCCTGAAATTAAATTTAACTGCAACTCCTCACATCAGCTTATAGCAGGCTTTAAAATATCTGGCTCAAATCACACAGCCTCTCTGCTTGAGCATCCAGCCATTTCAGCAGGTACATTTCCAACACTGTCCCAAATCCTTGTCCTAGGAGGACAGGGAAATCTTTGAGGTATAACAGTCAAAGGTGGTTCAGGCCTCCCTGTAACCCTGCATTTCCCATGGCCAATCCACCCCAAACCTGCACATCTTTGGACTGTGGGAGGAAACCGGAGCACGCAGTGTAAACCCACACGGACACGGGGAGAATGTGCAAACTCCACACAGGCAGTCGCCCGAGGGTGGAATCGAACCCGGGTCCCTGGCGCTGTGAGGCACCACTGAGCCACCGTGCCAAATTAGTCAGGAGAATGAGCTCCAATCACGTTTATTGGTTTTGAATGTTCCATCCTGGTTTAGGGACCTCCTGATAAGACCCTCAAAAAATTCTTACATCATGCCATCTCCCTGTGATTGAAATGGACTTTACCATGGCAGTGTCTTTAAACTCCCCACATCCACAAACACTAGTGTGGTGGGATTCCATCTCACTCATGTTCCCTTAGCAACAGCCTCTGGTCACATCCAATTTCACCTGCTCACCAATCTCAAGTCTATAGCAGGACTTCCCAAAGTCTGGATCGAGATTCCACGTGTGGTCATGGGTCAAGGTTTTGGGGAATCACAATCTCTGACTGAGTTATAACAACCGTACACCTGGACTGAGACAGTAGGAACTGCAGATGCTGGAGAATCTGAGATAACAAGGTGTAGAGCTGGATGAACACAGCTGGCCAAGCAGCATCAGAGGAGCAGGAAAGCTGACGTTTTGGGCCTAGACTCTTCTTTAGAAATGACCCTTCTTCTCATCCACCTGTACTAGTCCCCCACTTTCACAGCCTCTCCACACCACCCCCCCCGAACTCACTCCGATATCACAGTTCTCACTGAGTCGGGGGAGGGGACTTGCAACAATTTTAAAGCCTCAAAATGGGGTCAAAGGTGAAAGGGTTTCGGAGGTACTTCAGGGTTGGATAGAATCCAACCTCACACCAAACATTCTGAACTCCAGAACCACTGATCCATTTCCTCATCACACAGACTCCTGAATTAGGATTATTGTTTGATTGCCAGCTTTTGTTCCACACTCCAGAGAAGGAGGTCTGTTAGGCCTGAAGCCTAAAATTTATTTGTGCTTTGCAATTTCCAGAGTCACAGTTAAACTTTGACTGACCCAGAGGCTTTGTTAATTTATCCACATTGATATTTAATTGCTGTAATGTTGCAAATCTTCAGCCCCATACTATGGTTTTCTTCATCCACTCAATTCCATGGTCAGGACCAAATGTGGCAACAAGGACCCTGACAAAAATTGTAGACAACGGGTATCGGGGGTTGAGGGGTATCTCTGTGGGTTGGCAGCAAACCGGGCACTGAGGTCGTGGTTGCTGGATATCAAGCATCTCAGTTCCAGGACATCTCTGCAGGAGTTCCTCAGGGTAGTTACCTAGGCCCAAATGTCTTCAGCTGCTTCATCAATGACCTTCCCATCATCATAAGGGCTGAGGTGGGGATGTTCGCTGATGATTGTACAACATTCAGAACCATTTTTGACTCCTCAGCTACCGAAGCAGTCTGTGTTCACATATAGCAAGGTGTGGAGTATATCTAGGCTTGGCCTGACAAGTGGTAAGTGACATTCACATTACAGGCAATGACCATCTTCAACAAGAAAAAAAAATTAACCACTGCCCAATGATAGTCAATGACATTACCATCACTGAATACCCCACTGTTTAATCCTAGGGGTTAGCATTGACCAGAAACGGAACTGGGCTTGCTGCAGAAATACAGTGACCGCATGAGCATGCCATACTTGCAGTGTACAGCTCACCTCCTGACCTCAAAGCCTGCCTACCATCTACAAGGCACAAGTCAGGAGTGCGATGGAATACTCCCCACTTGCCTGGATGGGTGCAGCCCCCAACAACACTCAAGAAGCTCTGACACCATCCAGGACAAAGCAGCCGCTTGATTGGCACCACATCCACAAGCATCCCCTCCCTCCACCACTGATGCTCAGTAGCAGCAGTGTGTACCATCTACAAGATGCACTGAAGAAGTTCACCAAAGATCCTCATACAGCACCTTCCAAACCCATGAACAAAAACAAAGTTGCTGGAAAAGCTCAGCAGGTCTGGCAGCATCTGTGAAGGAGAAAACAGAGTTAACCTTTCGGGTCCGGTGACCCTTCCTCAGAACTGATGGTGGCTGGGAAAACGTCAGTTTATACGCACAAAACAGGGAGGTGGGTGGAGTGGGGAGTAAACAATAGGATAGAGACCAAACAGAGAGTAAGGCAGTTGGAAAGACTAAGATAATAGGAACCACAGATGCTGGAGAATCCGAGATAACAAAGTGTAGAGCTGGATGAACACAGCAGGCCAAGCAGCATCTTAGGAGCACACAAAGGAGTTGCTAATGATCAGGCTGGGAGGGTGAGGAGTTGCTAACAGGGACTGTTAGTGACAAACAACAGTGGGGGGGGAGGGGGGGTTGTAGTGGCAGGCTGTGTGGTAACAAGGCCTGATGTGTGGCGTAAGGGGCTGGGACATGAGAGAGCTTAGGTCTTAAAATTATTGAACTCAATATTGAGTCCGGAGGGCTGTAGGGTCCCCAGGCGGAAAATGAGGTGTTGTTCCTCTGGTTTGCGTTGGTCTTCACTGGAACACTGTAGCAAGTCAGAGACAGAGATGTTGGCCAGGGAGCAAGGTGGTGCATTGAAATGGCAGACAACAGGTAGTTCAGGGTCTGTTTTGCGAGCAGAACATAGATGTTCAGTGAAGCGGTCACCAAGTCTGTGCTTTGTTTCCCCAAAGTAGAGGAGACCCAATTTTGAGCAGCGAATGCAGTAGACTACATTCTGGGAAGCGCAGGTGAAGTGTTGCTTCACCTGGAAGGTACGTTTGGGCCCTTGGATACTGGGGACGGAGGAGATAAATGGGCAGGTGTACATCTTCTCTGGTTACAGGGGAGGTGCTGTAGGGCTGTGCAGAGGTGTTGGGGGCGAAGGAGGCGTGGACCAGGGTGTCCCAGAGGAAATGGTCCCTGTGGAAGGTGGACAAGGGAGGGGAGGGGAATATGTGTCTGGTGGTGGCATCTTACTTGAAGTGGCGGAAATGGCGAATGATGACCCTACAGCCCTCTGGACTCAATATTGAGTTCAATAATTTTAGGGCCTATAGTCCCCCATGTCCCAACACCCCACCCCACACACCAGGCCTTGTTACCACACAGCCTGCCATAACACACCCCCTGTTGTTAGTCACTAACGGTCCCCTTTAACAACTTCTCACCCTCCCAGCCTGATCATTAGCAGCTCCTTTGTCTGTCCAAATGTATTTCGCTCTCTTTGGGCTCTATCCTCTCATTTACTTCCTACCCCACCCACCTCCCTATTTTCTGCATATAAACTGACGTTTTCCCAGCCACCATCAGTTCTGAGGAAGGGTCACCAGACCCAAAACGTTAACGCTTTTTCTCCTCCGCTGCCAGACCTGCTGAGCTTTTCCAGCAACTTTGTTTTTGTTCCCGATTTACAGCATCCGCAGTTCTTTTGGTTTTTACATTCCAAACCATAACCTTTGCAACATGGAAGGATAAGGCCAAAAGATACAGAGGAAGGCTATCACTTGCAAGCTCCCCCCTAAGCCACTCACCATCCTGACTTAGTAATATATTGCTGTTCCTTCATTACTGCTGGGTCAGCATCCTGGAATTCCCTCCCTCAGGGCATTGCGTGTCCTCCTACAGCAGGGGGATTACAGCGGTACATGAAGGCTGCTCATCGGCACTTTCTGATGGGAAACACACAGTGGGACTGGTCATAAACACTGGTCCAGCCAGTGATGCCCATTTCCCATGAATGAAGAGAACCCAGAGAGAAAAACTGGTAAAATGAGGTGGCTTGCACAGCCTGTGACTTTATCGGGGAGATACTGTTATCCTGACACCTGCTCTGTGCAGCTTTTAAAGTTTATATTTAGAATTAGTGATCTCTGCTAATCCCGAGAAAGTCTTACTGCCACTTGAAAGGGTTTTTGAGATTTTCTACGTTGCTGTGAGACTGGAAAGCACATGGACACCAGACCAGATACAACAATGCTCCTTCAAACAGGCCTGGTAATGATTCAGCTGGATTCTCATGATTGCTTGGTGGTCACTATACTGAGAACAGACTTTTATTCCCAGATTTGTATCGACTTTTAAAAGCTGCCTTCCTCAAATCATTTCACATTCTCGAGATTATTAGTTCATGGACATATCATTGGCAACAAAACAAAACTTGCACTTGCATAGTACCAGTAACAGACTGAGGTATCTCAAAATCCTTCAATAGGACCATAATTACACTGAGGCAGCAGCAACAGCATGGTTGGCACAGTAGCTTGGCGGTTAGACTGTTGTCTTACAGCATGGGGGACCGGGGTTCAATTCCAGCCTTAGGTCTGTGTGGTGTTTGCCTGTTCTCCTTGCATTGCTGTGGGTTTCCTCCCACAGCCCAAAGGTGTGCAGGTTTGGTTGATTGGCCATGGGAAGTGCTGGATTACAGGGAATGACTCTGAGTAGGATGCTCTTTGGAGGATTAGTGTGAACCTGAATAGCCTGCTTCCCTACAGTGTTCAGTTTGGATAAATGCCATCAAAGGAGTAGGTTTTGAACAGCACCTAGACGAGGAGAGAGAAGTTGAGGCTTAGTTTGTGAGTTCAGGCTGCAGACAGTTAGGGTACAAGGAAAAGCTTAGGATGTTGGCGCTGTATCCCATTTAATTTCCAAAGGCATTTGCCTTCGTCTACCTGCAATATCCCTCTTGCACTGCAGGTGGCAGTGCTCACCACAAATTCTGCTTCACATGCTTTGCTAGACAGTGACCACAGCACATCCAGATTGTGTTTTCGAGCTGTAATGGCAATCTTTCGAACCACTTCCTACCATTTCCTGCCACTTTGATTCCAAGACAGACAGTGAGTCATAGCAGCAAATGAAGAACTGCAGGCTTTCACCTAAAACTGGGAATGAGAATTCAAAGCTGCTTTGGATAAATGTAAAAAAAAATTCTTACGATGGCAGGGTTCTGAACAGCAGACAAAATGTTACTGCTATCCAAGGCAATACCGACCCCTCAATCAACATTACAAGCACGACAAGACCAGTATTCACCCAGAGAGCTGGTGGAATTCTCTACCAGAGAAGGCTGGGTCACTGAAAATATTAAAGTAACATGTGCAGGCGCTAAAAGGTGTCGAGGGGATCTGGGGAGAGATCTGTGGTGTGTTTTAAAGTTAGCCGCGATCGTGTGCAGAAGGCCCACGGTCTGCCCCGTTGCTATTTTCGATGTTTCTATGATCATATTGCGGAACGCATTTATATTTTAAAACGGGGTGATGGAATTCACAGTCTGTGAATCTGGCCCAGGCAGCAGCTGACACTATCTCCATCCCACTCCCCCTGCCTGTTTCCGGTGCCTCAACTGTCAATACCAAACAAATTGGCCATGGCTTTATTCCACCATGACCCTGAAGCTGTCCAATGCTCCCAGATCTCTGAGCTGGCTTATTTCATCAGTGGGTCCACATACCCCACCATTCATGGTGCTACCTCTAGCTGCCTGGCTGTTCTTCCCTAAATATTCCCCCCCGCCATTCCTTCATTCTGTCGCTTCTTAACATCCAAGATGATGGTGGAGGAAGGACTCTGCAGCTGGAGCCCATCTGCTCCACGTGTTTATTTTCTCATCCTTTCTCTTTTCGCTTATTTTTCTTTCTTTCGTCTGAAATCCAGACCTTGTGTCGAGCAAAGTTCTTGCGGGCTCCCAGCCCGAGGCCCGGCGCGGGCTCCCAGCCCCAACCCGGGCTCCCAGCCCCAGCCCCAGCCCGGGCTCCCAGCCTCAGCGCGAACTCCTGGTCTTCAGACTGTTGAGTCGACCCCAGCGTGGATTGGGTTGGATGGACTGATGTTCTGAAAGGTTTTATTTCATTATTTTTCTGATATATACACCTCAGTATTTTCTACTGAAGAGCCTCTACCTCGGTACTTTGGGACCTAAGCTGGCACTGAGTGGCAGCTTGTAAAACTTTTCCCTGACTTCATGCCAGTACGTGTGACAATAGAGCTCATTCTACATCACATCTTAATATTATCAGCGCTTGTCAAAACAGGTTATTCGGTCATGACCACACATACTGCTTATGGGAGCTTGCTGTGCATGAACTTGACATCACGTTTCCCTGCGTTAACACAGCAACAATAGTTCCATATTCTTTCGTTTGTGTAAATAATAACCTCATTCGTCCTGAGGCTGGGAAAGGCACTGCTGAAGTTGAATTCTTATTCCCTATCTTTGTTTCAATGGGGACGAGATCCCCTCTCAGTTACTGGTTTCAGTGAAGATCCCCTTTAAGCGGTGCCTTTAAGAAAGCTCAGAGAATCCTGACTTCCTGCTGTGCCTGAACAGGCAAGGAGTCAATAAATAATGTGTGTGGAGAGAGCTGCATGCTTGATTCATGCGAAAGAACATCCAGCTGGGCCATGCTCTCTCGGTCTGAGTGTATCTCTTGTCCCTGTGTGCAAGCGCTGTACAAATCTTAGACCAGTGCTGTCTCTGAGCTAACACGGTGTGGAGCTGGATGAACACAGCAGCCAAGCAGCATCTTAGGAGCAGGAAAGCTGACATTTCGGGCCTGGACCCTCCTTCTGTCTGTGCCCACCTAATCACTGTTTAGATTTCGCAGGAGGTGAAACATCTTTAGCAGTACTACTCGACATCTGCTGGAACTGCAAACCGTCTTCATTGACATTTCTGCTGGCAACAAGATGGGTCGTTCAATCCTGCCACAAGAGATTTTTGTTTGCCCTCCCAGACGTGTGACAGTGAAAGAGAATCCAGGAACCAAGTAATAAATGCTGCCAGGGCTGTCAGGCTTTAGGGAAGTCCAGGTTAGTTTTCAGATTGCTGCTCGATGTGGGCATTACAGCATGGCACTGGTGCCCATTAATGTGCAGGTGCCCAGGGAGAAGCTGGTGTGTGCCATCTGTTTGGATGTGTTCAAGAGCCCGGTCACCATTCCATGTGGTCACAATTTTTGCCTGGAATGCATTGGGCGTTTCTGGGATGAGCAGTTCAACATGAGGGCCTGCAGCTGCCCCCAGTGTAGGGAGAGCTTCATCCCCAGGCCCACCCTCCACAGGAACACCATGCTCTGCGACATCGTAGATGAATTTCTCAAGTCGGGGGCTGAGGCTGGCCCGACCCAGGCTCCGGTGGGACCCGGGGATGTCCCCTGTGATTTCTGCCGCGGCGCCCAGCTGCGGGCCGCTAAGTCGTGCCTGATGTGCCTGGCGTCGTACTGCGAGGATCACCTGAAGCCGCACCGGGATAACCCGGCCTTCCAGGACCACCCCCTCACCGAGCCGGCTCGCGACATTAAGGAGCGAAAGTGCAAAGTCCACAGGAAGCACCTGGAGCTGTTCTGCAGGAATGACAAGGCTTTTATTTGCTGCGCCTGTATGACCAATGAGCACCGCACACACCAGGTGGTTACGCTGGAGGAGGAGGTACAGCACAGAAAGGTAACCCCCCACAAAACACTGAACGTTGGCACAAACAGAATTCTCCCCGCTTCGGGGTCACATTCGGGCATTGTGGGCTAGGATCTTAAAAAGCCAGATCTGATCATAAAATCCCCACAGTGTGGAAGCAGGCCGATCAAGTCCACACCGACCCTCCGAAGAGCATCCCACCCAATCCCACCACACCCCGACCCTAACCCTGTAACCCTGCACTGCCCATAGCTAACCCATCTAACCTGCACATCCCTGGGCACTGCGGGACATTTTAGCACGGCCAACCCACCCTAACCTGCTCATCCCTGGGCACTATGGGACAATTTAGCACGGCCAACCCACCCTAACCTGCTCATCCCTGGGCACTATGGGACATTTTAGCACGGCCAATTCACCCTAACCCGCACATCCCTGGGCACTACGGGACAATTTAGCATGGCCAATCCCACCCTAACCCGCACAGCCCTGGGCACTATGGGACAATTTAACACGGACAATCCACCCTAACCTGCTCATCCCTGGGCACTATGGGACATTTTAGCACGGCCAATTCACCCTAACCCGCACATCCCTGGGCACTATGGGACAATTTAACACGGACAATCCACCCTAACCCACACATCCCTGGGCACTATGGGACATTTTAGCACGGCCAATTCAAACTAACCTGCACATCCCTCCGCACTGCGGGACAATTTAGCACGTCCGATCCACCCTAACCCGCACATCCCTGAGCACTATGGGACAATTTAGCACGGCCAATCCACCCTAACCTGCACATCCCTGGGCACTGCGGGACAATTTAGCACATGCTTACCTGCACATGCCTGGAGTTTGAGTTTATGATTGCGGCATAAACCTGCATTGGAAGTTGCTTTGTTAAATGACAGTGACAACATCTTCTGTCACTAATAAAGTTTGGAAACTTTCATAATAATAGAGAGATGGTGCAGGGTTTTGGGGTGAAGTCACGGAGCGTCACTTGGTGAACTGCCTCTTCAGACAGCTGGAATAGAGGCAGCAGACCGAATGGCCTTCATTCTGCGTGGTGACTGTACTGTGACCTCTGTGCTTTATAAGAATGCAATTAAGTACATAACGTTGACCCATTTTAAACTAGGTGCTTACACAAATGAGACAAGGCGGCTCAGTGATTAGCACTGCTGCCTCACAGCACCAGGGACCTGGGTTCAATCCCACCCTCGGGCGACTGTCTGTGTGGAGTTTGCACATTCTCCCCGCGTCGGCATGGGTTTCCTCCGGGTGCTCTGGTTTCCTCCCACAGCTGAAAGATGTGTAGGTTAGGTGGATTGGCCATGGGAAATTGCCTGTAGTGTCCAGTGGTGGGTAGTTTAGGTGGGGGATGGGTCTGGGTAGGAAGCTTTGAGAGCTGAGTTGGGCTGAAGAGCCTGTTTCCACACTGTAGGGATTCTGTGATGTCAAAATTTTTTTTTAATGTGAAGCAAAAACACTCAACAAATCTGGCAGCATCTGTAGAGAGAGAAACAGAGTTAATATTCCAGGGCTTTTTGATAAAAGGTTTAGCTCTGTTTGATGAATTGGGAAACATTACTAAAATATTATCCGAAGAAACGGGGCTTCCTTGCTTGCAACCTCTCTCCTAATGCTAAGTGAAACGGTGAGGTTTATTTGTGCGATGTGCGCTGTCACACCATCTGCTCACTCTATTCCCAGAAAGAGCTCTATCTCGTGGACCTTGACACAGAGAAACAGCTACAGGGCACACTGCTGGAGATTGGGACCCTCCAGGAAAGCATGGACTCAATCACGGTCAGTTAATTACTCAATGCTCTGACCAATGAAATCAGGAATCATACCACACAATGTTATAGTCCAGCAGGTCTATTTGAAAACAAGCTGTTGGAACCTCACTCCTTCTTCAGGTGATAGTGAGAGAGGTCGTACCAGACACAAAATTTATAAGTACATGCTGGTGTCCCCCCTGACTTCACCTGCGGGAAGTGCACCCAACTCCAGCTCCTCAAAAACTACGTTAGGGAACTGGAGCTGGTCCTGGATGAATTCTGGATCACTCGGGAGGCTGAGGGGGTAATAGAGAGGAGTTATACGGAGGTTGTCACACGCGAGGTACAGGATAAAGGGAGCTGGGTGACTGTAAGGAAGGGGAAAGGGAATAGGCAGACAGTGCAGGGATCCCCTGCGGCCGTTCCCCTCAATAATAAGAAAACTGTTTTGGATACTATTGGGGGGGGATGACCTACCAGGGGAAGGCCATAGTGGACAGGCCTGTAGCACTGAGCCTGACCCTGTGGCTCAGAAGGGAGGGGGGGAGAATAGGAGAGCAATTGTAGTGGAGGATTCGATAGCAGGAGGCACAGACATGCGGCTCTGTGGACACGAACGAGACAAACCGATGGTATGTTGCCTCCCGGGTGCCAGGTCTGTGATGTCTCGGATCGTATCTTCAAGATCCTTAATGGGGAGGATGAGCAACCAGCAGTCGTGGTACACATCGGTACCAATAGCATTGGGAGAAAAAAGACTACGAATGTGAAAAATGAGTACAGGGAGTTATGTTGGAAGCTGAAGTCCAGCACAAACAGGGTAGTTATCTCTGGATTACTGCTAGTGCCATGTGATAACGAGGTAAGAAATAGGGAGAGAGTGCAGCTAAACACATGGCTACATGGCTGGTGTAGGAGGGAGGGCTTCCATTATGTGGGTAATTGGAGCACATTCTGGGGAAGGTGGGACATGTACAGTAAGGATGGGTTGCACCTGAACTGGAAGGGCACAAATATCCTGGAAGGGAGGTTTGCTCGAGCTGTACGGGATGGTTTAAACGAGATTGGCAGAGGGTGCGAATGGGATTTCTAATTCAGAGGATGAGGTATTCAGCCTTCCAACAGACACAACAGGGAGTGGGGTTGGTAATAAAGAAATGCGGTTGATGGAGCATAATTGCAGACACTGAGATGGTTTGAGATGTGTATACTTCAATGCTAGAAGTACCAGAAATAAGGCGGATGAACTTAGAGCATGGGTCAGTACTTGGAACTACAATGTTGCGGCCATTACAGAAACTTGGGTAACTCAGGGACAGGAAGGTTGTTGGTAGTTCCGGGATTTAGATGCTTTAAAAGAAATAGGGAGGGTGGTAAAAGAGGCGGGGGAGTGGCATTGCTAGTCAGGGCTAGTATAGCAGCTACTGAAAGGCAGTTTAAGAATGATATGTCTACAGAGTCAGTTGGGTTGAGGTCAGGAACAAGAAAGGAGCAATCACTTTGTTGGGGTTTTTTTTACAGATCCCCTAATGGTTGCAGAGAAGTAGAGGAGTGGATTGGAAGGCACATACCGGAAAGGTGCAGAAGTCACAGGGTTGTAGTCATGGGTGACTTCAACGTTCCAAATATTGGTCGTAAATATTTTAGCTGTAATAGTTTAGCTGGAGCGGATTTTGTCCAGTGCGTTCGGGAAGGATTCCTGACACAGTATGTAGATAGACCAACACAATGAGACACCACTTTGGATTTGATGCTTGGCAATGAACCAGGCCAAGTGTTAGACCTGTCGGTAGGAGAGCATATTGGCGGTAGCGATCATAACTCTGCTACTTTTACAATAGTCATGCAAAAGGCTGGGAAGCACAGCAGGGCAAGGTTTATAACTGGGGGAAGGGTAATTGCAATTCTGTTAGGCAAGAACTGGGTAACATAAATTGGGAACAGATGCTTAATTGAAACATATAAAATAATCAGAGGGTTAGATAGGGTGGATAGGGAGAGCCTTTTTCCTAGGATGGTGACGGCGAGCACGAGGGGGCATAGCTTTAAATTGAGGGGTGAAAGATATAGGACAGATGTCAGAGGTAGTTTCTTTACTCAGAGAGTAATAAGGGAATGGAACGCTTTGCCTGCAACGGTAGTAGATTCGCCAACTTTAGGTACATTTAAGTCGTCATTGGATAAGCATATGGACGTACATGGAATGGTGTAGGTTAGATGGGCTTGAGATCGGTATGACAGGTCGGCACAACATTGAGGACCGAAGGGTCTGTACTGTGCTGTAATGTTCTATGCTCAATGTCCTATGCTGTCAGGGAAGAGCACTGTTGAAATGTGGAGACTATTTAAGAAATGCATACTGCGTGTGCTCAATATGTTTGTCCCTAGCAGACAGGGAAGATGCAGTCTAGTGAGGGAGCCTTGGTTCTCGAGAGAGATCGAATGATTAGTTAAGAGGAAGAAGGAGGCTCATGTAAGGTTTAGGAAACAAGGAACAGAAAAGGCTCCAGAGGGATCCAAGTTACCCAGGAACGAGCTGAAGAAAGGGCTTAGGAGAGCTATAAGGGGACATGAGAAAACCTTGGTGGACAGGATCAAGGAAAACTCCAAGGCTTTTTACACGTACGTGAGGAATAAGAGAATGACCAGAATAAGTGTAGGGCCGATCAAGGATCGTAAAAGGAATTTGTGCATGGAGCCTAAAGAGATAGGAGAGGTCCTTATCTGGAGTATTGTGTCCAGTTCTGGTCGCCTCATTACAGGAAAGATGTGGAAGCATTGGAAAAGGTGCAGAGGAGATTTACCAGGATGTTGCCTGGAATGGAGGGAAGGTCTTACAAGGAAAGGTTGAGAGACTAGGGCTTTTCTATTTAGAATGATGAAGGATGAGAGATGACTTGATAGAGGTGTAGAAAATGATCAGAGGTATAGATAGAGTGGATAGCCAGAGACTTTTTCCTTGAGTGGAGGTAGCTATTACAAGGGGGCATAGTTTTAAAGTGAGTGGAGGTAGATATAGGGAGACGGTTCTTTACTCAGAGGTAGGTTCTTTACTCAGAGAGTGGAATGCATTGCCGGAGAGGGTAGTGGAGTCGGCCTCATTAGGGGCATTTAAGTGGCTATTAGATAGGAACATGGATGATAGTACAAGGTAGGGGTGGAGTAGAGATATACCTTAGGTTTAGGGTAAACGTTTTGCACAATATCGTGGGCCGAAGGGCCTGCACTGTGCTGTCCTGTTCCATGTTTTAAAAAAATCAAAGGTTCACACCATTGATGAGGATGGACTAAGATGCTGTTAAATCTTTAATCAGTTAGATTAGTTTTAATTGATTAATAAGTATATGTAAATCCCCAAATTCCCTGAGAGATCTAAAGGTTTTATCGGTGTTAAGAAGAGGTGACATTTTAGGTCAGACAATGCATGATAGGTGTGAGACCTTGTTTACAATCTGCTTGTGTTTTAGTTTAGAGTCAGATTGGTTTTATTTCTAAAGGAGGAATTTATAAAATGACATATTGACTGACTGTCTATAAAATGTGGAGATTTTTGAACAAAATATAATAAATCTGCAAATACAAATTCACCCCATAGATTCATATATGTGTGTGTGTGTGTGTGTTTGTGTGCATGCGTGTGCATGTATGTGTGCGTGCGTGTGCATGTGTCTGTGCGTGTGTGCATGTCCGTGTGCGTGAGTGTGTAGGGGCGAGAGACTGTGTGTGTGTGTGTGTGTGTGTGTGTGTGTGTGTGTGTGTGTGTGTGTGTGTGTGTGTGTGAGAGAGAGTGCGTGGGAGAGTGCGTGTCTGTGTGTGTCTGTCCTGTAGTGTGACATGAACCCGAGATTCCGGATGAGGCTGCCCTCATGGGGACCAATCTTGGCTTTCAGCTTCTGTTCAGTGACTCTGTGTTGTTGTGTATCCCAAAGTGCGCCTTGGAGGACGCTTACCTGAAGATCTGAGGCCATATGTCCTTGAGGCTGAAGTGTTCGTCCCCTGGGAGGGAACATCCCTGTCTGGAGATTGTTGTGCGGTGTCCATTCATCCGTTGTCGCAGCATCTGTGTGGTCTCGCCAATATACCATGCCCTGGGGCATCCTTGCCTGCAGTGTATGAGAGAGACAACAATGGCCGGTCACACGAGTATGTGCCGTGTACATGGTGGGTGGTATTCCCATGTGTGAAGGTAGTGTCCAAGTTGATGATCTGATATGTCTTGCAGAGTTTACCAATACAGTGTTGTGTGGTGTTATGGTCGATGTTGGGTATTTTGCTGTAAACAATGGCCTGTTTAAGGTTTGGCAGTTGTTTGAAGGTGAGAAGTGGAGGCATGGGGAAGATCTTGGTGAGGTGCTCATTGTCATTGATGATGTGTTGAAGTCTATGAAGAGCATGGTGTAGTTTCTCCGCTCCCAGGAAGTACTGGACAATGAAGGGTACTCTATCGGTCGTATCCCGTGTCTGTCTTCTGAGGAGGTTATTATGGTTCTTCACTATGGCTTGTTGGGACTGGCAATTGTTGAGTTGAGCATTGTATCCCATTCCTATGAGGGTGTCCTTCAACACCTTCAGGTGTCTGTCTGGTTCATCCTCATCAGAACAGCTTCTCTGTATGGGTAGGGCTTGTCCGTAGGCGATGGCTGTTTTAATGTGTTTAGGGTGGAAGCTGGAGAAGTGCAGTATTGTGAGGTTATCCATAGGCTTGTGGTAGACTGAGGTACGGAGGTTTTGCCCCCGATGGAGATGCATGTGCCCAAAAATGAGACTGATTCTGCAAAGTAGTCCATGGTAAATCTGATGGTGGGGTGAAACTTTTTGATATCACTATGCAGTCATTTCAGTGATTCATCGCCATGAGTCCAAAGATAGAAAATGTCATCACTGCCTGTGGTGTGTAGTGTTGGTCCTGTCTTGTTTGAACTTGTACATGAAAATGTTGACATATTGGGTGCGAATCTGGCTCCCATGGCTGTTCTGTGTGCGTGGATGAAGAACTGGTTGTCAAAGGTGAAGATGTTGTTGAGGATGAAGGACATGAGTTGCAGGATGGTGTTTAGAAATTGACAGTAGTTGGTATTGAGTATTGTTGCAGCGATACCATCGTCGTGGGGTAAGTGCCAAAATGTCCAATGTGATGAGGAAAGTTCCTGGTTTGACTGGTCCATGGGTGCTGAGTTTCTGTAAGAAATCTGTGGGCTTTAAGCTGCCTTTGGACATAGTCGGAGAGTTTCTCACACAGGGTCCCATTGCCTGATATGATGGGATGTCCAGGTGTGTTGGCTTTGTGTATCTTTGGAAGGCGGCAGAAGTCCCCTACATGGGAAATACATGGGATGAGCACATATAAACTCCTCAGTGTCTCAAAGTGTTGCAGTTTTCCGGTCCTGGCTCCTGCTCCTCCATGTGGTTCCCATTTAGAATTGTTCGATTGTCCTGTTTGGTTGTGACAAGCTGTAAATTCCAGTCGCTAATATGTGATCTCTGTGACCCTGCCAAACTAACTTATCAAGGCAAAGTCAAAAAGCCCTTTTCAGGCTGAAGGTGGTGGAAATATGTATTGCTTTCCCATGAATGCTAAGGGTTAATTGGAACTTTTGACAGAGAGATTGGTACAGTTTAGTTAGATGAGGTTACTAAGCAATAGGGAGCTAAGGAATGTGAATGGAGTTAAAGGTACAGATCATTGAATTGAATGATGGTACAGATCTTGAAGCTGAATGGCCTCCACCTATTGCTATATGGACAGGATATGAAAATCCCAGTTTTTCCCAATCCACATCTTCTGAAATCACCCTTTTGTCTTCCAGTCACACATTGACCTGAGTCTCAAGTATTTTTGGGAAAGGGTCAGTTTTGGTGGATTAGTGAGCTTTCACACTACATAGTCATGGAGATACACAGCACGGGAACAGGGCCTTCAGTCCAACCTTTCCATACCGACCAGATATCCTAAATTAATCTAGTCACATTTGCCAGCAATTGGCCCCTATCCCTTCCTATTCACCTACCCATCCAGGTGCCTTTTAAATGCTGTAACTGTACCTGCTTCCACCACCTCCTCTGGCAGCTCATTCCACACACACCACCCTCTGTGTGAAAAAGTTGCCCCTTAGGCCCCTTTTAAACCTTTTCCCTCTAACCTTAAACCTATACTCTCTAGCTTTACACCCCCCCCCCCCCCCCACCCTGGGATAAAGGCTTATGGTATTCACCCTATCCATGTTCCTCATGTTCTTTATAAACCCTCAGCCTCTGACTCTCCAGGGGAAATAGCCCCGGACTATTCAGCCTCTCCCTGTAGCTCAAACATTCCAACCCTGGCAACATCCTTGTAAATCTCTTCTGAACCCTTTCAAGTTTCACAATATCCTTCCTATAGCAGGGAGACCTGAATTGAATGCAGTATTCCAAAAGTGGCCTGACCAGCGTCCTCTTATCAACCTGCATCTTACTAGACCAGCCACAATAACTACCTACCCCAACCCAATGATGCTTCACTTACTCAATTCCTTAATGTTCCCAGAACAACTCACTACTGCTAGTGTCTCCAGGAGTAGACAGGCGTCCCTGGGAGCCTGTGCCATGTTTAAAATAGTGTTGTGCTCTGAGATGAGCATTGTCAGCAGAGATGCCCTGCACAGTTCCTGACCTTTCGCCAAGACATGGCAGACAGGGAAAGTCTGCCAGGGACCTGGAGCTTCTGCTGGATGCTGGACATAGGCAGGACTTGCTCTTCGTCCAGAGTGGAGGTCACAAGACCTCACCATGCCATCTCTGGCCCGAAGCTGCCACCGGGGTCAGTGTATTCTGGATGTTTGCCCAAGAAGAAGGTCAATGACCTTCCCCACCTAAGTGCCACATCTTCTCTCCCAGAGCTTGCACTCAGGCTGTCTTTGATGCAGAACTCACCCCACCAAAGCTCCGCCAGTCTCACCAATGCCTGCAGCACCTTCTTCACTCAATCTCACCTGCCCCAACCCCTAACACCGCCAACCCTGTGTGCCCTTTGCGATGTCGTTTGGGACAGCTCCCCACCTGCTCCAAAGATAAGGGCTGTGCCACCTCCTTTTCATCTTTCTTCAGACCTTTCCCATTCCAGTGGAAAACGAACCCCAGTAGGGCAGAAAGAGTCAAGCTGGACAGTGGGCTTCCTGACATTACCGTGTGCAGAAGAATGTGACTGACCACCCTGAGAGGCTGTATGACTGTAACTGAGCTCCTGGACTGGCATTGGAGACTGTCCTTCTCTTACTCTGCCAGGGCCTCTTGACTGAAGACAACCCCTTTCAGTTGACTGAAGACCACTGACAAATGATGGCATTATGTCTACAGTGAGCCTGCAAGGTGCAGGAAGCCAAGGCATAGAAGTTGTGAGCATTCAGGTAGGCTCATCGGAGAGGCGATGACTAATGGTATTACCACTGGACTGTTAATCCAGAGACGCAGATAACATTCTGGGGACCCATTTCGAATCCCGCCATGGCAGATTGTAGAATTTGAATTCAATAAAGTATCTGGCGTTAAAAATCTAATGATGATCATGAACCAATTGTCAGGAAAAACTCATCTGCTTCACTAATGTCCTTGAGGGAAGGAAACTGCCATCCTTACCTGGTCTGACCTACATGTGACTCCAGACTCACAGCAATGTGGTTGACTCTGAACTGCCCTCTGGGCAATTAGGGATGGGCAATAAATGCTGCCGAGTCAGCGATGCCCACATCCCGTTAATGAATAAAGAGAAAGACAAAGTGGGTGTGGGAGTGCTGAGACAGTGAGTGCGGAGCCTGGAGATGAGGCCTTGTTCAGCCCAGGAACTGAGAGTGTGTTTCTTAGCTCACAGTATTCTTGCTGCAGCTTTGCAAAGTGTCCTTACACCCTGAGGTACCGCATTGAAGTGCCCCCTACATTGGAGATATGCCATGAGGGTTAGAATCACAGAGCCTCTACAGTATGGATACTGCCATTCGGCCCTTTGAGTGCACACTGACTCCTCTGAAATGCACCCCATGCCCCTACCCTATCCCTGTAACCCTGTGTTTCCCATGCTAACCTATCCAGCCTGCACATCCCTGCACACTATGGGCAATTTCCCATGGCCAATCCACACTAATCTGCACATCTTTGGACTCTGGGAGGAAACCGGAGCACCCGGAGGAAACCCACATGGACATGAGGAGAGCACACAATCTCCACACAGACAGTGCTCGTGGGTATAATTGAACCCAGATTCCTGGTGCTGTGTGGGAGCAGCGCTAACCACTGAGTTACTGCACTGCCCCTTTATAAAGGCTGGCACACACCAATGGGTATAGATGTGGTATATGGCGTGGCCAGTGCCCATGGAGTGCATCAGGAGAGACTCGTGCCTGATGTCCAACACAGAGCCCCTTAAAAGGAGCAGCAAGCTGAATGTGTCGGGAAGGTGCATGGGCTTTCACTTTGAGAATTCTCAGCCTCTGGCTTGCTCGGTGACCATGGGCGGGTAGGAAGTTGTGTACGACTGAGGTGAGGTGTGCAGTTTTATACGGTCACCACCAAGTAATTATCCCCCTGAACAGGCAGCTCGCCGTTGCCAGGCAGAAATAAGGCCTCAACTCTAGGCCTTACTAAAAGAACGCAGCAAGTTGCCAGGCTTTGGTAGACTTCCCATGGGATTCTGCCACATTTCAAACCTTTGCCCACATCATGCAGGCCCTATAAGATTACACCTGATTGTATTTATAGCTCATTGGTACATCTTAATTAAATGGTAAATAAAAAGCAAAAGAACTGCGGATGCTGTTCTGAAGAAGGCTCACTGGACCTGAAACGTTAACTCCTCCACAGCTGCTGCCAGACCTGCTGAGCTTTTCCAGCAACTTTGTTTTAATTAAATGGTCAGCCCTTGTAACATTTCAGATGCCTCAATGACAATGATACCGTTGTACTCCAACTTGGTTTTGAGGTGTTGTACTTGAATTTCTATTGAACGGGAGTGAGAAGGAAGGGCCTGTCTGACCCTGTGTTCTCCAGACATTGTGCATAATGATGATTAAAAATTGTCATTTGTGTTCCTGGTTGCATGTTCCTAGCCACATATGTTTTCCTGTGTCTGTATTGGGTTATGTGTCCGTTCCCAGGTCCGTGTTAGTTATGAATGGGGTCCCAGGTCTGTATAGAGTTATTACCTGAGTCTGTGCTGGTTATACGTATTCCTGGGTATGTGCTGGTTGCGTGTGTGTTCCTGGGTCTGTGCCGGTCATGTGTGTGTTTCTGGGTCTTTGCTGGTCATGTGTGTGTTTCTGGGTCTTTGCTGGTTATACGTATTCCTGGGTATGTGCTGGTTGTGTGTGTGTTCCTGGGTCTGTGCTAGTCATGTGTGTGTTCCTGAGTCTTTGTTGGTTATATGTGTGTTCCTGGGTCTTTGCTGGTTGTGTGTGTGTTCCCCTATCTCTGATGGCTGTGTGCGTAACCAGGTCTGTGTTGGCCGTGTGTGTGTTGCTGGTTGCATGGGTGTCTCCCAGTATCTGTGTTCGTGCGAGTTGATCTTTGCTGTGGTCTTTGCACTGTTGAAGCCTTAACATCTTTTTAAAAGTCCTGTACTCAGCCTTCTTTTCTTAAGTTGAGAGTTGGGAGCAGGTGGCACAAGGAGTGTGGAATGGCTGTCGCTGGGTGAGACTGGGTGACTGAAGGATGTGCTGCTTGGTGCACTGGGCGTGGAGTTGGTTTAAAGCTCTTTCTGATCTCACTGCAGAGAACGACACAACAGGTGGAATTGGAAATCACCAACAAATTTTCTGCGATGACGGAAGCGATTGAGGAGGCGCTGAAAGTGGTGATTGGTTTAATTGGGCGGGAACAGCAAACTGTCCTGAACCAGGGGAACTGCATCAGGACTCAGCTGGAGCAGAGATGTAGGGAGCTGCGCGAAAAGAAACTGCAGCTGGAGATTCTAGCCAATAAGAGCGACAATTTCAAATTTGTGCAGGTAAAATCATTCATCACCATTCACCAATGTACAACCCAATGGTCACACACTTAGTTTATTAGCATTACATTTTAACAATGCTATCAGCAATACCATACTCTCATCTAAATCCCAACGAGATGTGCTGCTGGTGTGATAATATTCAATACAGCACAGGAACAGGCCCTTCGGCCCACCAAGCCTGAGCCAATTCCTAGCCCTTATTTAGAACCATTACTTAATGCCCATGTGCAGTTTCTATCCCCCTGTTTGCCTGCCATTCATGTGTTTATCAAGATATGCCTGAAATGTTACTAACGCCCCTGCTTCCACCAACTTCGCTGGCAGCCTCTAGTTTCCATACACTATGGAAAAGACCTTCACTGTTCATCTTATCCATGCCTCTCAAGATTTTATCAGGCGAGAGAAAGATTTGCAAAGGGTATGAGAGCAACTTTTTTACACGGTTTGTGTGTGGACTGAACTTCGGAGGAAGTGGCAGATGTGGGTACAGTTGCAATGTTTAAAAGACATTTGGATTCTTTCATGAATAGGAAATATTTGGAGCGATATGGGCCAAGACCAGGCAGATGCGACTAGTTTAGTTTGAGATTATGGTCAGCACAGACTGATCAGACCGAAGGGTCAGTTGCTGTGCTGTATGACTCTGTGACACTGTGGTGTACTCTGCCGCTATTTCTATGTTAGTGTCTTCATTTTCCTTACCAGCCGCCCGAGTGTTGGTCCTGGGATTAGTACCTTGGTCCTGTACCATTAATCTTGGT
Source organism: Stegostoma tigrinum (assembly GCF_030684315.1). NCBI lineage: Eukaryota > Metazoa > Chordata > Chondrichthyes > Orectolobiformes > Stegostomatidae > Stegostoma > Stegostoma tigrinum. The sequence continues at coordinate 52,554,391 of NC_081375.1, read as the reverse complement.
TTTATGGTGTGCGACAATGACTGCTGGGAACTTTGCTGAGGCCCCCTACCCCATGTCGAGGCAGCAGAGAGAGACTATTATTTGTTGCTGATTTGACCCCAGATCCAAGATCCTTGTGGTGAACACACTGTCCAACCCTGTAAGACATTTAGCGGCCTGTATGCAATGAGTAACTCAGCCAATTCTTAGTCAGAAGGTTGGGTGTTATAAATTTCACAACTCAGGCTTTAATGCATAAATCCTTCCTGTCGTTCCATTACAGCACTAAGAACGTTGTTGATAGTGTCCTTCAATTGGCATGTTAAACTAAAGGCCCATCTCCCTGCATTACTTTGCAGTGGGTAACTCATCTCCAAAGTCTATTCACCATCAGGTTTGGAGGGATATGGCCCAGGGCCAGGCAGGTGGGACTAGTTTAGTTTGGGATGATGTTTGGCTGGGACAGGTTGGAACGAAGTGTCTGCATCCGTGCTGTATGATTCTGTGACTGTAAGTCAGGAGTGTGACGGAATACTCCCTTCTTGCCTGTATGAGTGCAGCTCCAAAGGCACTCAAGAAGCTTGACACCCCTCAAACTAGATGGCCCACTTGATAGGCACCACATCCACAGACACGCAGGTAGGAGCAGTTTATACTGTCAAATAGAGTCATAGGCTCATACAACATCGTAACTTTGCCCTTTGGCCTATCTAGAAGATGAATCATCGAATCCCTACAGTGTGGAAACAGGCCCTTCAGCCCAACAAGTCCACACTGAACATCAGAGCATCCCACTCAGACCCAACCCATTATAACCCACCTAATCTACACATCCCTGAACTCTACGGGCAATTCCCCACGGCCAATCTACCTGCCCTTAACATCTTTGGACTGTGGGAGGAAACCGGAGCACCCGGAGGAAACCCACGCAGACACGGGGAGAACCTGCAAACTCCACACAGACAGTCGCCCGAGAGTGGAATCAAACCCAGGCCCCTGATGCTGTGAGGTAGCAGTGCCAACCACTGAGCCACCGTGCTGCCCCAAAGATAAACAATCTGGGCCCATCTGAGATTTGAACCCAGGACCTCTCACTTATCTAACATGTGGAATCCCAAAAGTGAGAATCATGCACCTAAACCAACGAACCGTTGCCACAAGCTCGTTTTATGCATAGGAACACCATCCCCTCCAAGTTCCCCTCCAAACCACACACCACTTGGAAATATAACACCGATCCTTCACTGTCACGGGGTCAAAATCCTGGAATTCCCTTCCTTAGGGCATTGTGGGTCAACCTACAGTGGGTGGACTACAGTGGTTGACAATGAGGTAGCTCTGCACCATGTTCTCCTGGATATGTAAAGGCGGCACGGTGGCTCAGTAGTTAGCACTGTTGCTTCACAGCGCCAGGGACCCGGTTTCGATCCCCCCCCACATCGGGCAACTGCCCGTGTGGGGTTTGCACATTCTCCCCACGTCTGCGTGGGTTTCCTTTCATGTGCAGGCTAGGTGGATTGGCCATGGGAAATTGCCCGTAGTGTTCAGGGATGTGGAGCTTATGGTGGGTTACAGGAGGGTGGGTTGTTGTGGACTCGTTGGCCCAAAGGGCCTGTTTCTACAATATAGGGATTATATGGGGGGAACAAAATAATTAGGGACAGGTGATAAATGCTGGTCAAACCAGTGAACCTGATGTGCTGTGAACCAATAAAACCAATTAAATAATTTAAGAGTAGAGGAATTCTTTCTGATGTCCTGGCCAACATTTATCCCTTCAACACTATCACAAATCAATTACTGGGTTATTTTCATATTCCTGTCTGTTGGGTTGCTGGGCACAAATTGGCTTGCCTTCATTGACTTTTAGGATGTTCTGTGGGCATGAAAGGTGCCATATGAATGCAAGTTCTTCATTCTTGCAGTTCTGTGTTTCCTTTCAGGAGTCCCTTTGTTTCAGCTCCTCCTCTCAGGTCTCTGACGTCCCGAAGTTAAAGTCTGACCTCCGTTTCAAACTGGCACGTGCCAGCGAAGCTGCCACAGAACTTTCTGTCCAGGTGAAGGACTGTCTACATCGAGCTATGAAACGCAAACTGAAGAGCACAGAGGTCAGAGGTCAGTGAACCCCAGAACAGGTCCGTTTAAAGGGACCACATTTGGAGGGTTTGAATCTCCCCACCTCCCCCCCCACTTCCTCCATGCTGTCAGATCACGAAATGCTGGTGAAATGGGGGCGTTTCATTCAGTAGGTTGGCACTGAGGAGCCAAAAATGACATACACTGAACGATAGCAACCAATCTGCCCCTTATTTATCATACAATACACAACCCTGCAAGACCATGTAATTTTTGGAATGGATGAAACACTCTTTTAGTAACTAAAGCCCATTGAGGTAAAACCAAACTGGGAAATTCGTCTTTGAACCAACTGAGTCTGGGCTGGGAGATTATTCTGGGATGTTATAGTTTGATGTCGCTACTTTCTTTTGAGTGAGGAATTTCTGGCCAGGATTGACTGTAACAAATTTTCTGTTCACCCATTGCTGTTGGACAACATTGGCCACAAGGCAATGGTACAGTGGTGCAGGTCATGTGATCACATCCCCAAAATGTACCAACCGCAGTTGAATCCCACCACGGCAGATGGTGGAATTCGAATTCAATAACAATAAATCTGGAATTAAGAGCCTAATGATGACCGTGAATCCATTGTCAATTGTTAGGGGGATAAAAGCATCTGGTTCACTAATGCCCTTTAGGGAAGGAAACCTACACGTAACTCCAGATCTACAGCAATGATGCTGACTCTGAACTGTCGTCTGGGCAATTAGGGATGGGCAATAAATGCTGTCTAGCCAGCAACATCAACATCCCATTAATGAATAAAAAAAACCCCATCTTCTGCCTGTTTTGAAACCATTCAGATCTTGTTTGTGGGTTTTCCTCAGCAATAATTCTAAGTTAGCAGTTTCTGGCAATTTCTCCTTTGCTCCAGTACTCCGGTGTGCCCTTAATTAACCCTATCAATCCTATTTACAGCCTTCTACACTTCATGGACTCTGCTCCATGTTACCCCCTTTCAAGGATGGAGTGTCCAGGTTGTTTCAGCATTTCCTCATAAATCAATCCATTAAGAGTTGGAGGGGACAGCTGTCTTGACTTTTATCCTCTTTCTTCAGTCACATGATGATTCCTGGGACACATTTAAATGGAGAAAGAAATGTATGTTCTCCTTCCCTTTGTTTCTTTTTCATCTAAAGTTGCAGTGAGAAACAAAACAGATGGACAAACAGAGCTTACTTGTGTGAACGAGGTGTAGAGCTGGATGAACACAGCAGGCCAAGCAGCACCAGAGCAGCAAGAAAGCTGATGCTTCGGACTGAGACCCTTCTTCAGAACAAATGTTTATTTTTTCTGAAGAAGGGTCTAGGCCTGAAACGCCAGCCTTCCTGCTCCTCTGATGCTGCTTGGCCTGCTGTGTTCATCCAGCTCTACACCTTGTTATCTCAGATTCTCCAGCATCTGCAGTTCCTACTATCTCAGAGCCTAGTTGTACTCATACATTACCTTTCGCGGCTTTTGGAATGTTACAGAGGACGTCACAGCCAATTAAATACTTGTAAAATGTAGGTCTAGAAATTCAATGAAACTAGGCTTGATTTACAGATGCAAAATGGCTGCTGGCGTATCCAATATGGTGGATGGTGGGGGCACACGCGTTCTGTGAGGAAGGTGAGTCACCATCCGGTGTTGGCGTCAAACAGGAAGTAGTAGGACTGTCATCTTTGATTGGTACATTCTGGGGTGTCATCACATGGTATGCTATTTCCACCTGCCCTAGCTTCCACCACTGCCCCACCTGACACGACCAGCCTTGTGGGAAATACTGTCCCACAGCAATGGGTGAGCAAAAACTTCGTTCTAAGATTGTCATGGGACTGGTGATAGCCGCGTAGTATTATCACTGGACTATTAATCCAGAGACCCAGGAATATTCCAGTGACCTGGGTTCAAAGGCAGATGGTGCAATTTGAATTCAACTTAAAAAGAAAGGATTAAGAGTCTAATGATGATGATCAATCCATTGTTGATTGTTGGGAAAAGCCCAACTGGGTCACTAATGTCCCTTTAAGGAAGGAATCTGCCATCCTTACCTGGTCTGGCCTACATGCGACTCCAGACCCACAGCAATGTGGTTGACTCTTAACTGCCGTCAGGGTAATTAGGGATGGACAATAAATGCTGGCCTAGCCAGCTACACCCTTTGAATGAATAAGAAAAGAAAATACAGTGCCCCTTGTTGACACAGAACATAAGAGACTTCAAAGACAGTTTTAAAAAAAATCTCAATCTTTTTATTGTCCCAAAATTTTTCCACTTGCCTATAGCAGTGCCTCAAATTTTAATTCCTGAAGAATCTAGGGCAGGATGCTACAGAGTGTTATCCTTGACAATTTTTCTGGTGAGCCTCAGAAACATTGACCAGGGCATCAAGAGGACATTCCTGCTCCTGCAGACGTTTATGTACCATTTTATCTGTGATGTGGAGGTGCCGGTGCTGTGATGGTGTGGGACAAAGTCAGAAATTGCACAGCACCAAGTTGCAATCCAAACAGGTTAATTTGAAATCATAAGCTTTCCGAGCGCCGCCTCTTCGTCAGGTAAAGTGAGAGGGAAGCACACAGGCACAGAATTTATGGGCAGACAGATCAAAGGATCATATAAATGGTGTTGTGGAGTGCCAAATAATAAGTCTCTGCTGGTGATCAAAAGTGTCAGATGGTGTGAGTAAAGTATCAACAGCTGAATAACAAGTGAAGGGATGACCTACGATTTGATTAACCGAGGCAGAGAGATAATTACAAAAAATATAAAAATGTGTGATGCTGGAGACAAGCTAAATGACTGGAATAACATGATGGGTATAAGAATCACATGCTGAGGTTCTACCTAAGGGGATAAATAATCCAAAACTGTACAAAATAATTAAGGTAGTGAGATCACAACAATTTATCCAGGTGATGGTGTCAAAACAGGATAGCGAGGGAGGGCTTACAGGTACAGAATAGTGAGGTGGGGTCACCTGTTTTGTAACATCAGCCCAAGATCTAAACTGAGGATGTCTTCATGAGCACGGAACTTGACTATCAGTCTCTGCTCTGTGACTTTGTGTTGTTGTGTATCCTGAAGTCTGTCTTGGAGAACGCTTAGCCGAAGTTCAGAAACTCAATGACTTTCACGATGAAGTGCTCCCCCAGTGGGAGGTAACATTCCTATCCAGCGATTGGTGCATGGTGTCCATTCGGCCATTGTTGTAGCGCCTACACGGTCTCACCAGTATCTTTTATCTGCATTGGAGAGGGCAGGTGAGACCTTAGCTCACCCACTGTCCTTTAGAACTGAGTACTACCTCATTATTGGGAGAGCCAGCTCTGTACCATTGTGGATTGAGGTTTGTACAAGAGAGAAAGCTGCCACAGGCCCTGGATTAAGGATCCACAATGCACAAATAATCCCCATCTTCCATCTCTTTTGTCACATACAGGCAGTGAGAAAACTGCTCGACCATCGGATGTGTCTCCACGAACCTCTCTGCTTCCCCCAGAAGCCAAGATTCGGAAAGAGCTTAGACAATGTGAGTACTTTTTACAGTTTGAACCAATCAGAGACCTTGTGCACCTCCTTCAGGACTGCTGGCTGCTTGCATAGATCCAGGAGATGGCTATCTCACTGAAACATTTTCCTTTTAACAAGCTGGTCATTTCGCTTTGTGATCAGCGAATTGAAAGTTTTTTTTGTTTCCTGATGGGGAAAAGAAATGAATTTGAATTTCTGTAGCGACTTTCACAACTTCAGGGCATTCCATAAGTTTTTGCAGCTGTAGAGATTATATGGAGGCCAGCCAAGTGGACACCCATTCTAAAAATTGAAATTACTGCGGATGCTGTAAATCAGGAACAAGAACAGAAATTGCTGGAAAAGCTCAACAGGTTTGGCAGCAACTGAAGAAAAAGTCAGAGTTAACGTTTCGGGTTCTGTAACGAGGAAGGGTCACTGGACTCGAAACATTAACTCTAATATTTTCTTCACAGATGCTGCCAGGTCTGCTGAGCCTCTCCAGCAACTTTTATTTTTGTTGCAAGGAACAATACAGCACAGGAACAGGCCCTTCGGCCCTCCAAGCCTGTGCTGACATATTTTGCCCTTCCGTCCTAAAACTGCCTTCACTTACATTTCCCTGTATTCCCTCCCTATTCATGTATTCGTCCAGGTATTTACTGCATCCAGCTGTTGCGTCTGCTTCCACAATCTCCTCTGACAGCATGTTCCAGGCACTCACCACCCTTTGTGTGAAAAACATGTCTCGCACATCTCTTTTAAACTTCTCCCACCCGTGCCTGCCCCCCCACACCCCAAACCTGTGCCCCCCCCCTAGTAATTGACCCCGCCACCCTGGGAAAATGCCTCATACTTGCCACCTTCACAATCTTATAAACTTTAATCAGATTGCCCTGAACCTTGCAGTGAAAACAAATCCAGTTTATCCAACCTTTCTTCATGCTGAAGTCCCACATATATCAGGCAATTTGTAGTCCCGGCAAATGATTTCCCCCTTGTGATCTCCTACATACATACCCTTCTGTACGTGAGGGATAAAGGATAGATGCCATCATTGTCCATCCAATGTTGTGCTTGAAGGATTGAGAAACTTTGAAGCAAGCCAGAATTTTCCACAGCACAAATACCATTTCTTTAAACATCTTGGCTTCATGGTGGCTCCTGTTCTCTGAGGAGTTTGTCCTCCCTCGCACGCTCCATCCTGCAATTGTGTCCATTGCTGTCCAAAGCCATTGTCATTGCATGAATCGGCTCACTAATAATGGTTCTTGTGCATGGTGAGTCTGCTAACCATTAGCATGGAAAAAATTAAGGTTTCAAATGATTAGCTAGTTCATTCAGATCAGTTATCCTTACAGCCAAATACTGCAGGCTCTAGCTCATTACGGATCCTGCAACCATATGGTGAAAGGTGAGACACACCTTCCCCACCCACTCCTTTTGGGGCCACCCTCAGCTCTCTGGAGGCAGTGGGAGGAGATTTCGTGAGATACACAACAGCATGGATCTGTCTACTCAAGGGGTATGGAATCTTCTACTCCCATTGTCTTCAGGGTGGAAGGATGGAGGATTGCCAAAGTTACCTCTATCCCACACTCTGTATTTCTAATTGGCCTGGTCTCTACTGTATGAATGAAGAGATCTTTACTAAACCTTTAAGACATCGAGAAATGGTGGCATGGTAGCCCAATGATTACTGAGGCTGCCCCACGGTGTTCGGGACACGGGTTCAGTTCCAGGCCCTGGAGCCTTCTGTGAGGAGTTTGCACATTCTCCCTGTGTCTGTGTGGGTTTCCTCCAGGTGCTCCGATTTCCTCTTACAGTCCAAAGGCGTGCAGGTTAGGATGGGATTGGCCATGCTAATTTATCCAGGGGTGTCCAGGCTTGGTTAGCCATGGGAAATGTGGGGTTATAGGGTGGGATGCACTTCAGAAGGTTGGTGCGGACTCAATGGGCTGAATGGCCTATTTCTGCAACGTAGTGATTCTGTGAAAAGCCATATTTTTTGATGGCCCTTCTGGAGCCAAAACAACCATACACTGATGGAAATAAAGGAGTGCATCTCCCCATACAGGGAGTCCCTGTATCTCACTTTGGCTTTGTTCTGCCATTATCTTTTGAAATAGTGTTTCAATTTCATAACGATTCAGAAATCATGGGAACTCAAGCGATGCTTGGCGGAGTTCACTAAGGGTACCCCTGTCCACACAGAATCTCACCAGTGTGCCCAGCACACACTTGCCATTGTCACAAAGATTCCCCAGGCCTGTGGTTTGATAATGTGGCAGCCAAGCATTGCTTTAGATTACAAGACAGTAATAAAAGACAGGTGGGAAGAGGGACATAGGCTACAGATAGATTAGATAGGTTAAATGTGTGGGAAAACAGCTGGCAAATTAGATAAGGCGGCACGGTGGCTCAGTGGTTAGCACTGCAGCCTCACAGCGCCAGGGACCCAGGTTCGATTCCAACCTTGGGTAACTGCCTGTGTGGAGTTTGCACATTCTCCCTGTGTCTGCGTGGGTTTCCTCCGGGTGCTCCAGTTTTCTCCCACAGTCCAAAGATGTGCAGGCTAGGTGAATTGGCCATGCTAAATTGTCTGTAGTGTTCAGGGTGTGTGGGCTATAGGGGGATGGGTTTGGGTGCGATGCTCCAAGGGGTGGTGTGGACTTGTTGGGCCGAAGGGCCTGTTTTCACACTGTAGGGAATCTAATCTAATCTAATACTGACAATTACCTTTCAGATCAGCCGCCATTGGATGGAGTCACTGCTCCTTCACAGAATGCCTCCCCGGCTGGTTCCTCCGGGAGGCACTGCAGGTAAATATACCACTTCTGTTTAACTCTTACTGCACATTCCTCTGGGTTAACTTTATTAAAAAAAAATCTAGAATGTGACTTAATGATTCTCTCTTCAATTATGTATCATCAGCAAAGTGTAGGGTTCATTGTTTCTCCAGCTATGCTCTCCTTGATGCGAAGTATCATGGATCTCCGGCTGTCCTGTCCCCATGCTGCTTATGTCCCTGAACCATGGACCTCACACCCTCACCTGACCTGGGGCAACCTGCCCCTCATGCCTTTGAACTTCAGTGGTTTCCCAGCTGTAAGGTGATGGGAATAGTAGGTCGGGAACTATGGTTTTGAGAGATGTGAAAGGAAACCTTTGACAAGTTGTAGGGACAGAATAGGGAGGGAACAATTGTCCTAAGTTGCCCCAGGACTGTTTGATGGGGACGGAGTTGAAAGAACACCATTTTTATTTCAAAAGAGTTGAAGGAGCTTTGTTTTGAGTATAACAGTATCAAGGGACCTTTGAGCTCCAGAGTTGAGGAGACTTTTCTACTTAAAAACAGTAGAGTAAGCTTTACTCTGGATTTGACCCGGTGCAGTCCCTGTCCCAGGAGTGTCTGATGGAGATGGTTTTGAAGGGACTTGATTTATTCCTTTACCTTTTGTTTCAAAGAATAGAGAGGAAGCGATAAGGGAGAGGAGAGAAAAGATGGGATCGGGAAGATGGAATATATGGGATTCAGGGATAGTGTGAAAAGTACAATATGGTGAAGGCAATGAATGGTGAGAAGGGGAGGGCAAATCCAAGACCATCAGAGAGAATAGCAAGGAGCTGTCAGGAGACACATGCTTCTTGCATCAGAAGCCAAAAATCTAAGACAGCTGTTTTGCAAATGCCATGTTACAATGCACACTGCCACACAACATCACAGTATATCACACCATGTGCAGCATGGGCATGGTCCGAAACCTCTCTCTAAGGAAAACTGAAGTAAACAAGTAAAAGAAAAGTAAACAAGTAAAAGAAAAGCAAAGAAGAGGAAAAGGAACAGTTGAAGGAGAACAGGTGGCAGACAGAAGGATCACTGAGAGGCACGGACCATCCTTTGTATGGAATTAGCAGTGAACCATATCGCTAACTGAGCTGCACCTATTGTGTCAGTCGCGCAGAAAATTCAATTGTCTCAAGTTTTCTAAAAACACTTTAAAATGATTTCTGACTTCACCTATATTTCTATAGAATTTGTTCCATGTCTTTTTTGGACAACTCTCTCTCCCAGTCTGTTTGCAGTAACTGGGGGAGCCTGTGTGTGTATACATTCTCCCTATCTGCGCAGGACACGGTCCTGTGTAATAGTATGTATGCAGCCTTCAGCATACACAAGTATGCCATGCAGTATCCGACTGACAATCCTAAATCGTTTGTCTGTTAAATTCTGGGCAAACTCAGGACACTGTAGCATGTGCTGTTACAGCTCAGAACCATTTGCTGGCTCATTTCTCAGGAAAATGCCTTGACCAAACACAGTCACCTTGCCTGGTTTAAAATTTAAACAAAGCCCAGCAATTAACTGTCAGTGATCGTCAAACGGTGCTTTCTCCAAGGCAACATCTCTATCAGTTATTTACCAACCAGCCATCACTCTCCTGTCATACAGTATTAATGTTACTTTTCCCATAAAATTGGTTTATTTTTGTGAACGCAAAATTGTCCTGATGAGTGCAGTTTGAAAAATCATGATAAAATGTGTTTTTATTTCAGAAATACTCAAATAATTCCTAACAGTAACAAAACTGAGGCTCAATTAAAATGCCATCATATTTCTGTCTTTTAGAGTCGTTGAAGCAGATTTTTGATCCAACCAGATGAAGTGAATGCTCCGACCTGGTCCAATTGGGCACAGAGAGAATGTAACTAACCGAAGACTTGGCACAGTCAGGAGCAGCTGCTGTCTTTGGAGAATTGCTGACCAATTGTGTATATAAAGAGCTGTCACTGCGGCACACTTTACTGCAGGTATCACCTTCTCTGGACCCTCTGTGCTGACCTGGGACTTAGATACAACTGTCCGAAGCAGAAAACCCAAAAGTGTGTCTTTTACTTGAGGAGGAATGGTTTGGGGTGGGAGCTGAGGATCTTTCCTGGCATGTGGTCACCAATCTCGCCCACACCCAGTTTTGTCCTCATGAATCAGTTGCATCTTGTGCCCTTACTGTCCAACTGGCAGACTTAGGCGGAATCAAAGCTACCTGGGTAGGTATGGTAACTGGACTGGGCTCTATGCAAGTGGCACCTTGTCATTTTTACCGAGTGATGTGCACTATGGACAAAAATCTCTCCACGTTGTGCTCTGCCTCTTTGATTCAGACATTTTTCTAAGGACTCAGCAGCTCAAGTAACAAGAGGCAGACTGGAACCTGTTAAAGCTACTCTCATTTCTCAGCTGTGTTCTTGTGCATGTATTCTGAAGGCATCTAGGTCAACCCACAATGGCCATTCTTCCCGTGTGTGTACCTGGACAACACATGCTGTTCAGCTATTTCACCATGGATGGCGTCGCACCAAACCTGGTAACAGCCAACACAAACAGCCATTCACTTTTAATAAAGGTCACTATGCAACTTTGAGAAACAGGTTCCCAGTCTGATCAACTTCACACTAAGGAACGATCCTGTAGCTGTGGTGTAGAGTACATTATGAGTGTAGCATTAGAGCCTGCCCTTGGTCCATTCAGCCCATCAAGTCCACACTGACCCTCCAAAGAACATCCCGCCCAGACCCACATCCCCACGCTGTTCTTGTTACTCTACATTTCCCAAGTCTAACACACCTAACCTAAACAGCCCTGGACATTGTGGCCAATCCGCGTAACCTGCACATCTTTGCACTGTGCAAAGAAACCAGAACACCCTGAGGAAACCCACGCAGACATGGGGAGAATGTGCAAACTCCACACAGTCACCCGAGGCTGGAATCGAACCCAGGTCCTGTGAACTGTGAGGCAGCAGTGCTAACCACTGAGCCACCGTGCTGTCCCACCATTCAAGCTCATCGTAAACTGAAGACTTTGTTGTGAATCATTTGGGTGACCTACATCTGCCGTAGTTGCTTTCAAGAAGCTTTCAAGGACAGCAATAGAACACTACAGCACAGTACAGGCTCTCTGGCCCTCGATGTGGCACTGACCTGTGAAACCAAACTGAAGCCCATCTAACCTACTCTATTCCATTATCATCTATATGTTTATCCAATGACCATTTAAATGCTCTTAAACTTGGCAAGCCTACCACTATTGCAGGCTTACTACTGTCTGAGCAAAGAACCTACCTCTGACAACTGCCCTATGTCTATCACCCCTCAATTTAAAGCTGTGCCCCCTCGTGCTAGCCATCACTGTCCGAGGAAAAAGGCTCTCACTGTCCACCCTATCTAATCCTCTGATCACCTTCTATGTCTCTGTTAGACCACCCTAGCTATGGTTGAGTAATAAATCCTGGCCTTGCAGGTGACACACACATCCAGCAGTGATATGAAGTCTGCGGACGCCCATGTCAGTGCTCTCCTTAAAACAAGAGCAAAATCCTGCAGATGCTGAAAATCTGAAGCAAATACAGAATGCTGGAGAAACTGTACCGCATCTGTCGAGAGAGAACCTGGTGTGACTTTTTTTACAACTTCTGAAACTCTCGACTTTCTCCTGCATTCTCTGTGTTTGTCCCAGTGTTGTCCTTGATTTGTGACAGTGCCCACATGCAGTTTATTCTTCTGGTTGTTTTATTTGAGGAGCCTACACTATTAATCAAAAGGGGTGCTTGTGAGGGAGCCCATACGCACATTGGGTGGAATTTAATGCCTTCCCTCGAGGCAAGGTTGGAGGTGGAGGCCATTTGATTGGGCTGGAGGGTGGAGATTGGGATCACACTGTCAGGATGGCTTTCCCACCCCGATACCATTGGAGGCCCTTTAAGTGATCTCTAATGATCACTTACAGGCCTTGTCCCTGTGTCACTGGTATTCAACCATGATGTGTGTTTGCTTGCTGGCTTCCAGGGGAGATGGCTCATTGGCATGTGTGCAGGGACCAGCAATCGGGAGGGTGGTTCCCATTGAGAGCTATGCCTCCCTCTTGACCCCAGCCTCACTCAACTAAGGCTTGTGCCCCTCATTGATTCCGGGCCTCTGGTAGGTTCATTGTCTGCACCATCATTCCTGGTCGTACTGCCTTCAGTGGGGAGCTGTTGGACCCTTACTTGCTGGCAGTATTCAGAGAGGCAGGTGAAACTTCTGCCCTCCCCACCTCAGCTTGATCTATTGATGGCCACTTAAATGGCAGATCGTCTCTTATTGGAGTTTGCCTTCTCAATAGGAGATGTTATGGAGCATTCACCATCTGCTCAGCCTACAGTTGCGACCACCATCACCTGCGTTATAAAATACGCTCACTATGTGCAACTGTAACATTGTCTAATGTCAATCCATCGCAGGGATCATTGTGCTAATTTTCCATGTCATTCTGATGTCAGTTATCAGAAGAGACTGAGCACCCTTCCTGGGAATATCCCATTGACCGAAGTCAGCAAGAGGGCATGGGTGGGCAGAGGGGAACAGCGTCGACGGTTCCCAGCTCAGAGTCCTGATGGACGCAGCCTAAAAACAGGACCCACACCTTTCACAAGTTTTCCCTAGTCCTGTCAATTACTGGAAAGGTAATTTCTGCAGTCGCAGAGCCTCGAATGCTAATTTTGAAATCTTTATTGTCTTCTCTTCCTGTTGTTCTATTGCATATATCGCATATTTTACCATTTGCTACAGCTCTAAGAATTGCTACTCGAGGCTGCAACAGTTCCTGTTGTATTAAACAGTCTGAACATATTAATTAAACCTCTCTTCCTACATTCCAATTATATAGGAGCTGTGTTATAATGGATGTTTACATCAAACAAGTTGCTGTTACATTCCTGTACAAATGAATGAGATTTAGATCAATAAAGTCTATGTATATGATCCTTCATGTGTAATGTGATTCTGAAATTATACACCAAATGATTAGACCATACACAAATCCAAATGTTGATCCTACTATTGTCTCCAGGTAGGTTTTGAGCTTGCAATTTCAGGGATATTCACCTGCCACAGCAGAAAGACAGGCCTAAAATTTAACTGTCAGTAAATCTTAGCTTGAGATCAGATCACTGAAAGCTGGGAGGAACCATTTTGTCTGTCACTGAACCCCTTTACACTTTGAATGAAGCTCCATGGTATTTGTGGTCATTTGTAAGGGAAAAAAAAAGTTCTGGAGATGATTTGGAACAGGAAAGTAATACGTTGTGTTAGAGCCAGACGAAAATATGGAAGTAGATGCAGCAACCTCTGATTGTGGCTGTAACAAATGGAAGAATGAACTCTTTGGGTGATTTTGAGAGTGAGAGGAGATGGGAGATGCAGTTACGAAAGTGATGAGGAGTTGCTGAGTTCATTTTCTCTTCTGGTACATCAGGGACGACAAGATTATGGGAGAGGGACAATAGAGAGGTTGAAAAATTACTTGAGCATTTAATTAGTGAACGTCTTACTGAGATCTGGGCTCACCATCCGTTTTAAGACTTTTGATTGCATCAGCAACACCTCTGCCTCTCGGCCAAGACCAGCGTGGGAATGAATATGTAAATATTGTTCAATTCCTGTGTTGCATTCATAAGTTTTGCCTTATTTTGCGCAAAGTGACAGTCTGTCGGTTAGTCATAGACGTTCTGTCATCCAACTGGAGCAAGCATGAAGAAGACACTGTATGAAATGACACACTAGATATTCAGCTTATAACGTAGTCTGAGAAACTCAAAAACGGATTCATTCTCTGTGATCAAATTAGACTGAAAGCTGACAGCTCAGATACGTAGGTGATTTAGATCAATAAAATCTATGTGTATGATCTTTTATAGAGTCATACAACACAGAAACAGACCCTTCAGTCCAACCAGTCCATGCCGACCATAATCCCAAACTAAACTAGACCCACCTGCCTGCTCCTGGCCCGTATTCCTCCAAACATTTCCTGTTCAGTACTTAGCCAAATGTCTTTTAAACGCCGTAATTATACCCACATTCACCACTTCCTCCGGAAGTTCATTCCACACGCAAACCACCCACTGCGTAAAAAAATTGCCCCTCAAAACTTTTTAAAATGCCCCTCCTCTCACCATAAAAATGTGACCCTTAGTTTTGAAATCTGCCACCCAAGTGAAAAGACAACTAACGTTAACTCTGAGATAACAAAGTGTGGGGCTGGATGAACACAGCAGGCCAGGCAGCATCTCAGGAGCAGGAAAGCTGACGTTTCCGGCCTAGACCCTTCATCAGAAAAGGTCTAGGCCTGAAACGTCAGCTTTCCTGGTCCTCTGATGCTGCTTGGCCTGCTGTGTTCATTCAGCTCCACACCTTGTTATCTCGGATTCTCCAGCATCTGCAGTTCCTATTAAGTCTAACATTAACTCTATCTATGCCCCTCATTATTTTATAAACTTCGACTAGATCTTTCAACCTCCTATGCTCCAGTGAAATAAGTCCCAGCCTATCCAACCTTCCTTTATGTGTGACTTGATTCTGAAATGATATGCCAAATGATTAGACCTTACATATCTCCAAATGCTGACCTAATATTGACTCGCAGTGGGCTTTGTGCTCATAAGTTCAGGATTATTCACCTGGCATGGCAGATAGGTCGAAATTAGTCTAACTCCCCAAGACTTAACTGTCAGTAAATCCGAGATTGAGATAAGGTCGTGTAAAGATGTTCAACTACTCAGTTCTGCTTAACCTTTCAATTAGATCATGGTTCATCTGCACCCTAACCTTATTTATAGTTTTACATCCCTTAATATTCATGACCCAGTAACAATCGATCAGTCATGGCTTTGAGAACTCCATAACATTCATGGGGACAGTTGCAGACTTTTGTGAATTTTTGTGTGAATAAGTGTTTACCGATTTCCTTGACCTTAACTCCAATGTTAAGGTTAGGCTTCCTTTCACATGATTTCCTCACTGGAGAGAGAAAAAAAAGTTTATCTATCCTTCCAAACTTTTTTTAAAGAAATCATCTTCATGTTAGATCCACTGCTTCACCCTCTTGATGCAAGAGAATACAAGCTCTTTTAGCGAAAATTTGTAGCTCACATTGTGGATGTGGTTGTCCGTTTGCTCGCTGAACTCTTTTCCGTGGTGAGCAGACGTTTCGTTACCATTCTAGGCAACATCATCAGTGCGACCTCTAATCAAAGTGTTGGTGTTCTGCTCTGTTCTGAATGTACATGATCCTCTGGTGTGGTGGGTCTTGTCACTTCTGGTTCTGTTGTTTTAGCAATGGTCTGTATACGGGGTCTATTTCTATGTGGAGATAACACAGTTTGGAGTTGGAGGAACACAGCAGGCCAGGCAACATCAGAGGAGCAGGAAAGCTGATGTTTCGGGTTGGGAGCCTTCTTCAGAAATCGGGAGGGGGAAGGGAGCTGGGAAATGAATAGAGGGGAGGGGTGAGGCTGGGGAAGGGAGGTGGGGTGGTGATAGGTGAATGCAGGTAGGGGGCAGTGGGGATTGGTCAGTGAGGTGGGAGGGGCAGATAGACGGAAGAGAAGATGGGCAGGTTGTGTCAGGTCAAGGAGCAGGGGATGAGAGGAGGGTTTGTCATGGGATGAGGATGGGGGTGGTGGCGAGATATTGAAACTGGTGAAACTCACATTGAGGCCATTGGTCTGTAGGCTCCCGAGGTGGAATATGAGGTGCTGCTCCTCCAGTCTGCTGGTGGTGTCATTGTGGCACTGGAGGAGGCCCAGGATGGACTTGTCGCCCAGTGGGTGGGAGGGGGAGTTGAAATGGTTCGCGACTGGAAGGTGTTGTCATTTGTTGTGAACAGAGCGCAGGTGGTCTACAAAGTGGTCTCCGAGCCTCCCCTTGGTCTCACCAATGTAGAGAAGGCCACATTGGAAGCAGCGGACACAGCTGACCACATTAGCACATTGCCTCTGTCTGACGTGGAAGGTATTTTCGGTGGCTTAGATGGAGGTGAAGAGGGAGGTCCAGGGGCAGTTGTAGCCCTTCCTGCGGTTGCAGAGAAAGGTGCCAGGGGGTTGGTGGGGCTAGTGGGGAGTGTGGGGCGGACGAGGGAGTTGTGGAGAGCGCGGTCCCTACGGAAGGCAGATAGGGGAGGGGAGGGAAATATCTCTTTGGTCATCGGGCTGGCTTGCAGGTGGTGGAAATGGCGGAGAATGATATGTTAAATGCAGAGGTCAGTGGGTGAATCATGAGGATAAAGGGAATTCTGTCTTTGGTTTTATTGCAGGGAGGGAGTGCGAGGGCAGAGGTGTGGGAAATGCAAGGGATGCGGTTAAGAGCATTTTTGATCACCGGAGCGGGGACATTGCAGTCCTTGAAATAGGAGGGCATCTGGGATGTTTGGGAATGGAACCCCGCATCTTGGGAGTGGATGCAGCATAGGCGGAGGAATTGGGAGTAAGGGATCTCATTCTTGCAGGCAGGTGGGTGAGAGAAGGTCTAGTCCAGGTGGCTGTGGGAGTCGTTTGGTTTTGAAATAGATGTCAGTGTTGAGGCGGTTACCAGAAATGGAGACGGAGAGGTCCAGGAAGGGAAGGGAGGTATTGGAGGTGGTCCAGGTGAGTTTGAGGTTGGGGTGAAAGACGATGGTAAAGCTCGTGAACTGTTTCTTAATGGAGCCCTGAGTTGGGAACCAGGTTTCCAGAAATTCCCTTTAATCACTTTAGTGACTATACTAGGACAAGTGAACACCAGGCGTGCAAGGGAATTCCTGGAAGCCTAGTTCTCAACACGGGACTCCATTAACAAACACATAGAAATAGACCCTGTATACAGACTGCTGCTGAATCAGCAGAACCTGAAGTGACAAAGACCCACCACACCAGAGGATCATATAAATTTGGAATGGAGCAGAACACCAACACTTTGATTAGAGATCGCACCGACGATGATGCCTGGAATGGCAAGGAAACATCTGCACACCACAGAACAATCAGCTCAGTGAGCAAACAAATAACCGAATACAAATCCTGTTTGTACCACACTTCACAGACAGGTGGTACAAAACTGAAATGTTGTCAGAAAAAGCCATTTTGTTTAAGTTTCACATCTGGTACTCAGCCGGACAATTTTCAACAATACTAAAATGGGAACCACATTATCATAATGTATGTAAAGTGGGTGCTGAGTGATTAGCAAGTGGACTGGCTGGTAGAGATATTGCCATGATGAGTGCACCAGTTAGCAGGTCACTGACAGTTAATGGCAAAGATTTGTTTTAATTTAAACAAAGCAGATTGACTCTAATTGATCATGAACCCGAGAATTGCTGGCCCCTGCTTTGTTGAGTTAGAACAGGTCCAATGTGTTAATATAAGATAACAAGGTGTAGAGCTGGGTGAACACAGCAGGCCAAGCAGCATCAGAGGAGCAGGAAGCCTGATGTTTTGGGCTATTTTCTAAAGAAGGGTCTAGGCCTGAAACATCAGCCTTCCTGCTCCTCTGATGCTGCTTGGCCTGCTGTGTTCACCCAGCTCTACACCTTGTTATCTCAGATTCTCCAGCATTGGCAGTTCCTACTATCTCTGAAATGATGTGTGAATATGTTCCCTCGGTCTGCAAATGTTAAATTGATTGTCAGCATAAACTACAAGATGAATAGCTTCAATTTTTTTTTGTCTTTGTTGGTTTCATCTTTAAAAAGAGCGATAGATAGCCTATTGTTTAAACTTATTTCAAGATATAGGCTATAGCAAAGGACAAAATGATTCACAGTTCAAACCTACATTATTCCAAAGCATGAATTTGTCTATGCATTTCATTGCTGTGGCATAAAATAACATAACAAACTGCTTTGTCAAGTGGCATTCACCCTGTGTTTGAAGTGAAACTTCCAATTCAAATCCATATCACATGGAAACTGGAGTTGGTCACATTACAGCTATTCTGTAAACCTTACCAACACATTACAATGTCTAAACGACTGCTAATTGAGCTGATAATAGCGAAGCTAGTTGTGAACCAGGGAATGCATTTCAGTTCACCTACTGGGACTAGTTGTGAGCCAGGGAATGCATTTCAGTTCACCTACTGGGACTAGTTGTGAGCCAGGGAATGCATTTCAGTTCACCTACTGGGACTAGTTGAACTGTTTCTAGTCTGGATACATTGCAAGTTCAACTTGTCCCAGGCTCAAAAGATCTGGATGTCAGTCAACCAACAATATTTAATTCATTTGCAAGCAAGGCTATTTAATCCACCCACTCCATTATGTTCATTCAGTTACACTGTTCATCATCGGCATCAGCAGAATAATGAAATAAATCACAGTCCTTTTCTGGAACAAAGTGATGTGTGAGTTAATAAAGGTACTTTTCATTATTAAATATGATTCTGAATTCAAGGTCACATAAGCTTCATTTTTCCAGATAAAACACTTGAGAACATACATTTGAGCAAAGTTGTACAAATTATATTGGGCAGTCAAAAGTGTCACAGAAAAACACTCATATTTAAAACAGATGCTGATGTGGTAAAAAAAATCCTATCAGTATGAAGCCTATCCAACCTGTAAAGGCAAGTTGGTGGTTTGTGTCCAGAAGGACTGCATGGTTACAGTTGATATGATCATGGACAGATGCATCTGCAGCAGGGAGATGATGCAGATGAACGTCAAGATTGCAGTTCTTTCTTGTTGGTTCCCTCAACACCAATCGCAGACCTGGCCTTGTGAGCGGGTCCTTTATATCTTGGCTTTCAGCTTCTGCTCAGTGACTCTGTGTTGTTGTGTATCCCAAAGTCCGCCTTAGGGGACGCTTACCTGAAGATCTGAGGCCATATGTCCTTGAGGCTGAAGTGTTCGTCCCCTGGGAGAGAACATCCCTGTCTGGAGATTGTTGTGCGGTGTCCATTCATCCGTTGTCGCAGCATCTGTGTGGTCTCGCCAATATACCATGCCTTGGGACATTCCTTGCCTGCAGTGTACGAGAGAGACAACAATGGCCGGTCACACAAGTATCTGCTGCACACTGGTGGCTGGTGTTCCCATGTGTAAGGAAGTGTCCATGTTGATGATCTGATACGTCTTGCAGAGTTTACCATGACAGCGTTGTGTGGTGTTATGGTCGATGTTGTCCTGAAGGCTGGATATTTTGCTGCAAACAATGGTCTGTTTAAGGTTTGACGTTTTTTAAGGCGAAGTGTGCCACCGTGAAAAACCGTAATGACCTCCTCAGAAGACAGACACAGGATACGACCGATAGAGTACCCTTCATCGTCCAATACGTCCTGGGAGCGGAGAAACTACGCCATGTTCTTCATAGCCTTCAACACATCATCAATGACAATGAGCACCTCACCAAACACTCACACAGACACACACACACACATACACACAGAGACACAGACACACACACACACACACACATGCAGACACGCACACACACAGACACACGCAGACACACACACACAGACACACACAGACACGCACACACACATGCGCGTGCGCGCACACACGCACACACACGTGCACACACACACACAGACACACACACACACATTGGTGTTTTCAGATAAACCTGTCGGACTATAACCTGGTGTCGTGTGATTTCTGATTTTGTCTACCTCAGTTGAACCTCTACATAAGACCAAGATGGATCACTCGCTCAACATTTCTGGCTGAAGATTGTTACAAATGCTTCAGCCTTATCTTTTGCACTGATGTTCTGGGCTCCCTATTATTGTGGATGGGGATATTTGCTGAAACTCCTCCTCTTCCAGCACCTTTGTCAAACACATAAGGACAGACTGTAATGCTTTGCTCTGACCTGTTGGTAATCGGGCAGTTTGGCACCTCCTACTGCTTGCTCCTTATGATGTACAACATGCCTCCAGCCCTGTCTTGTACCTTCTCTCGGGCTGACTTCTTCATTTTAGACCTGCTTGGTCCTACTCTTGGCATGTCCTGCTACAGTGTTTATCAAACCAGGGTCAGCCTCTGGGCTTGATGGCAATGGTGGAGTGGGGAATATGTTGGGCTATGAGGTTCTACATTGTGTTTTGATGCAGTTCTGCCATTAATGGTCCACAGTGCCTCATGGACGTCCAGTACTGAGTTCCTAAATTTGTTGAAAGTCTATCCCATTTTGGGCTGAAGGGTGACCATATACTTGTTTATAAAATGATGAGGGATGAACTTTATAAAAGGTGAGGAGCATGGACAGGGAGAATAGCCAAGGTCTTTTCCCCAGGGTGAGAGGGGAAGGATTTAAAAAGCGGCCGGGGGGTAACTGTTTCACACAGAGGGTGGTGCGTGTGTGGAATGAGCTGCCAGAGGAAGTGGCGGAGGCTGGTACAGTTACAGCATTTAAAAGGCATTGGGATGGGTATATGAGTTGGGAGGGTTTGGAGGGATATGGACCAAATGCGGGCAAATGGGAGTAGGTCAGAGTGGGGTGTTTGGTTGGTGCGGAAAAGGCAGGACTAAAGGGTTTGTTTCCATAGTGTAAGAATCCATGGCTCCATAACAGTATGTGTGAGGGGTGGCGGGGAAGGGGGCGTGCGTTGTGTTGGGGAGGTGGTTTGTGTCCAGAAGGACTGCGTGGTTACAGTTGATATGATCATGGACAGATGCAACTGCAGCAGGGAGATTGATGCAGATGAACATCACACATGCAGTTCTTTCTTGTTGGTTCCCTCAACACCAATCGCAGACCTGGCCTTGCGAGCGGGTCCTTTAGAGCTTTGCCATCTCAGTAGCAGTTGTCCACAAGTCACACTTGGTTGTTCAAAGGCCTCCACCCTCAGTGTTTCCTCCGAGTTGTGTTTAACATGGAGGAGAAATGGTTCATCGTCTGAGGAGCGGGGATGGCACAGGATAACCAGCAGCTGGTCTCCTTGCCAATGTGTGACCTGATGCCATGAGCAACACTGACTGGAGCCCACCCTAGAGGAGGTTATACCAGACTTGTATTGTAATGTGACAGGATTACTGAATGATCTCATAGGGATACCAAAGTAGCACGTGATATAATTTTACACTCAGTTTGAAAGGGAGAAGAATGGCTTTATTACTAGCATTTAAAACTTAACTGGGGACAATACGTGCGCACATAAACTGAACTAGATTAAGTGAACGGGGATATGAGAAGGGGCAGATCAATTGGGAAGCTGTGGCAGTTACCCTAACATTTCAGACTACTAGAAAGAAAAGTTCCAAAAAGAGGACCTAGTCGTTAACTACAGAAGCTGAAGAAGGCATCAGACTTAAGGAAAACATGGTGTGGAACTGGAGGTACACAGCAGGCCAGGCAGCATCAGAGGAGTTGGAAAGTTGGCGTTTAAGGTTGGGACCCTCCTTCGCCAAAACGTCAACTTTCCTGCTCCTCTGATGCTGCTTGGCCTGCTGTGTTCATCCAGCTCCATACTTTGTTATCTAATTGAAAAGGCATGTAGTTGTACAATGGTGAGTAGCAGGTCAGATGACTGGGGAAAGAATATACAGCAGAAGATTAATCAGGAGGAATAAAAGATAGGAGCACGGATGGGGGAGGAGCAGGGAAACACAATACCAGGTGCCAGAGTTTCTACAGACATTTCAAAAGGAAAAGATTAACAAAAGTCAGAATGTATTCTCTAGAGAGCAAGAACGGATGGTTTGTATTGGACAGTAAGGAAATATTGGATGAAACGAACAAACATTTTGCTTTTGTGTTCACTGGAGAGGATACAAAAAATATTCCAGTCATAAATTAGGAGGTGCAAGGAAGGGAGGAACTCAGTGCAATTATAATTACTAAACAAGTGGCACTAAGCAAACTGATGGTGACCAGGCAGATTTCAACCTAGACTCATTAAACAGGCAGCTATAGAGGTGCTAATTGCAGAGTGTTCATTTCACTAGACTTTGCACAGTTACTTTAAGGATTTATTCATTGTAAAACACACAACCTCTGACCTGTTGCTGTGGCAAGAGCCCAGGTTCAGTCCAGTCTGTGCTCAGTGGTAGCCCCCCCACGGCTGTTATTGATAGAGCAGGTTTGAACAATAGTGTTATCATTGCGGGTGAGGGTTGTGCAGTGGTGGGAGGTGAGTGAGAGGGAGATGGTCAGATTCTCTCTCGTTGGAGACGGCCATTGTCTAGCACATGAACTGCGCTTGCTATTTGACATTCCAAATCTGTTGACCAGGTCTTACTAAGAGGAACTGCAGGTGCTGGAAAAGTGAAGCAGAAATTGCTGGAGAAATACTCAGCAGGCCTGGCAGCATCTGTGGAGAGTGAGCAGAGTTAACGTTTGCAGACCAGTGACCAGTCCTGAAGAAGCCAGGCGATAACTTTGCTTTCTCTCCACAGAGGTTGCCGGACCTGCTGAGTTCCTCCTGTAGTATCTGTTCTTGGTCCAGGTCTTGCTGTTGTGGATAAAGAGTTTTCCAGTATCTGTGGAGCCATAAATTGCAGATTCATCAATAACTATCCCAGTGTATGACGTTACAATGGAGGAAAAGGAATGAAGAAGGAAGCTGAAGAAGAGTAGGCCAAGGATAATATTGTAAGGGACTCCTGCCATGATATCCAGGGACCAACAATCACAGCTATCATTCTCTGTGCTACACACAACAAAAGCCCTCATGATTAGCATGGATTTTAATTTTCTAAGGGGTCCTTGATGCCTCATTCAGTGAAATGGTGCCTTGATGTCAAGGAAGCCATTCTCATCATGTCTAGGGTTTAGCAGTGTGCCCATGCCTGTTGTTAATGAAACATAGAAAACAGGTGCAGGGGTAGGCCATTCGGCCCTTCGACTCGGCTCCGCTATTCAATATGATCATGGCTGATCGTGCATTTTCAGTATCCCGTTCCCACTTTCCCTCCATACTCCTTGATCCCTTTAACTGTAAGGGTCATGTCCAGGTTCCTCTTGAATAAATCTAACGAACGGGCCCCAACAGCTTCCTGTGGGAGAGAATTCCACAGGCTCACAACTCTCTGATGATAGAAATTCTTCCTCGTCTCAGTCCTGAATGGCTTATCCCTTATATAGACTGCGACCCCTAGTTCTGGACTTCCCCAACATCGGGAATATTCTTCCCACATATAACCTGATACTATCAAAAAATAAACCATCGATTTCCATCATCTGATTTTAATATCTGGAACTGTATATGGACTGTATATTTTTTGGAAGGATAAACACTGACTCAACATGGCTGTAATGTATGTGTCCATGTTGAGGCAAGCTCGTGACTCTATCAATAATTCAGTTGCGTAACTCCTCTGATTTATTTCTGGAAGCTTCCTGCATGGTGATAAAAGCCACCCGCAGATTATCCAGTTTAATAAATCTTAAACCAGACATGGGACTATAGAAGTGAGCTGTAATCAGGTAACAGCCTTTGGGACACAGTGAGAGAAGATTGATAGATTCATCTTAGCAGAGGTAAAATTTATTCCGCTCCAATTTAGCACTTAGAATTGAAATAAATTTAATCAGCATTCACCATGAAACAGAATGTGCCCATGAGATGGGGGAAGATATTCTCAAAGATCTGAACCTTATCAATGAGATTTTGAGTTGGAGTTTACTTATCAACTCCTCAATGCAAAAACTTACATTCAGGAGTTCCTAACCGGTGCCTACCGCAGCCAGGAGACCTGCTCTGGGCCTACCGCAGCCGGACCTTCCCACCCTGGGCCTATCACAGTCAGGAGTCCCCATCCTGGGCCTACTGCAGCCAGGAGTCCTTGCTCTGGACGCTCCGCAGTCATGAGTCCCCGCCCTGGGCCTACGGCAGGCAGGAGTCCTTGCCCCAGGCCTACTGCAGCCAGGAGACCCACCCTGGGCCTATCATAGCCAGGAGTCCCCATCCCGGGCCTACCGCAGCCGGGCCTCCCCATCCTGGGCCTATCACAGCCAGGAGTCCCTGCCCCAGACCTATCGCAGATAGAAGTCCCCCGCTCCAGGCCTATCATAGACAGAAGTCTCTGCTCTGGATCTACCACAGCAGGAGTCCCTGCTCTGGGCCGATGGCAGACAGGACTCACTACCTTGGGCGCTGCCACCAACAAGATCCCAGGCTCCAACCTCACAGATAGTTACAAATTGTCTCAGAGACAGTAAGAACTGCAGATGCTGAAGAATCTGAGATAACAAGGTGCAGAGCTGGATGAACACAGCAGGCCAAGCAGCATCAGAGGAGCAGGAAAGCTGACGTTTCAGGTCTAGACCCTTCTTCAGAAGCTTTCCTGCTCCTCTGATGCTGCTTGGCCTGCTGTGTTCATCCAGCTCCGCACCTTGTTATCTTTCCAGGTTTGGTTATAGGGTTTAAGGAGGGAGGGTAGACTGAGGCTGGGGGTTTAAAGACTGAAGGAGAGAGGAGCAACAGTGTGGGTTGGGGAAAGGCAAAAACAGAGGGTGGCTTTCACATTGGCAATGGTTTTAATGGTCCCAGTTGAATCTACGCTGAAGCATATTGGTGCACTTGGAGATTGTAACTGGAATCTCCAGTCCAGCAGAACTATCAACTAAATTGGTCACTTAGTGTTGAAGCTGATCATGACCGCTAACCACCAGTTCAGACCAGTTATATGTTCACGTGTTTGTTTTTAGGTTTCCTTTCCATTTCCAAATGGCACAAAAAATAAAGCAGGTCCAGCTAATGAACAGCAGGTGGCAGCAGAGCCTAATAATGCACAGCCACTGAAAAATAACATGATCTTCTGGGACTAAACTCACCGTTTTGTCCATGTGAAGTTAACATTAGGAGCAGTTTTATTTCACGTCAGGACGATGTGCTGAGTGTTTCTTTCTTTTGCGCTGCCAGCCTTGGAGGCTTTTCATTCTCCTGCATTCTTGAAACTATTGCTGACTGTTCAGCTGATTCCCTGACCTGTTGAGCAGTTGCTGGATTTGTGAATGGTTGAAGGTTCCCCAATGGACTTGAATCCATCTAGAGAGTGTATCCAAAGATCTCTGCAGGTCAGGAATCAGGCTGACAATGTATAATACACTCATGGTTACCGAGCGCTGCGTTGGCTAGCCGTGCGATACCTTGCACAGATCAATGACCTCCAATGCACCGAGAATCATGGAATCCCTACAGTGTGGAAGCAGGCCCATCGTATCCACATCAACCCTCCGAACAGCATCTCATCCAAACCCTCCACACACCCTAACCCTGTAACCCTGCATTTCCCGTGGCACATCCCTGGACTCTATGAGCAATTTAGCATGGCCGATCCACCCTAACCCACACATCTGTGGGAGGAAACCGGAGCACCCGGAGGAAACCCGCACAGACACAGGGAGAATGTGCAAACTCCACACACAGTTACCCAAGGCTGGAATCAAACCCGGGTCCCTGGTTCTGTGAGACAGCAGTGCTAACCACTATACCACCCCAAAATGCACATGTGGTCAATGGTAACCCTCCCCCTTATGTTGATGGTTCAAGGACTTTGCGAGAGTTAGCACAGGCTTTTCTCACACTTGTTTAAATGGGCAATTAAGGGGTGGTAATGGCCCTAGTGATCTTGCTGCTGGCCTGTTAATCCAGATACCCAGGTAATGTCCTGGGGACATTGGCTCAACTCTTGTCATGGCAGATGGCAGAGTTTGAATTCAGTCAAAAAAATCTGGAGTTGTGTGCTTAATGATGACATCATGAATCCATTGTCAGGAAAAACCCATCTGGTTCACTAATGCCCTTTAGGGAAGGAAACTGCCATCCTTACCTGCTCTGGCCTACATGTGACTCCAGACCCACAGCAATGTGTTTGACACATAACTGCCCTCTGGGCAATTAGGGATGGACAATAAATGCTGGTGTAGCCAGAGATGCCTGCATGCTGTGAATGAATTAAAAAAAAAGATTGTGATTGTAAGTTGTGATTAACAATAAAAATATGCCTGTTGCTTATGCTGTCCTTGTGGAGCGAAACCAAGCTTTTGTGTACTTCCTTTTTCCATTTAATTGGTTATTGAGCCACTCTGACCTCTGCTGCCTGTGGATGTCCTTGTTACTGAGAGCTGACATGGTCTCTAAATTATTTCTGGGAGGCTGGTGTGTGCCGCACTCGCTCTGAATACTGATTGAGCTCTGACAATGCAGCCAGTCACATTGCAGCCTCCTGGAGGCTGAGATTGGATCAGTCATAATCTAGTTACTCCATAATGTAATCTGGAGATGGCAGACAAAACATTTTATTAAATCTGGATTAAGGTACTGTCTGCTAATGAAGTGCTTCTGACAGAAAAGAGGTCCTTTGGGCAGAGCCTGTATTAAACATCACACACAACATAAGCGAAGGCTTGAGGGAAGATTGGGCAGAGCATGATAATGTAAAAAAAATCTCAGACCCAACTGCAGCACACCCAGAACTTAGCGGTTTCTGATTTTAATGAAAATGAGATAGCCACTGAGTGATCATCAACTCCCAGGACCCTCACTTTTTTTTGTTTTTAAGGCTGTCTGGGATTTCTTCTCTCTGGTATATTAGGTTCCTGTAGCCTCACAGACTCAGCAGCTGGAGAGAGGTGAGGACAGCCCTGCGTGTGAGGCAAGAGGAGCAGGAGTGTACATATTCTGAGCTCACTTCCACCACTACCGCACGAGTCAATACATCTCCTACAGTATTTGCCCCCTCCGTACCTCCTGCACTGAGCCCTCAGTGAGATTATTCCCCCAATCTCTTGTGGCAGGACCCACTAGCAATAATGGTCATCCGTCTATCAATAGTCCGCTCCTCCCCCTTTCTCACTGCTACCTCCCACTACCCAGAAGTATTCTATTAATCTCTCTGGTTTCCCCTCATCGATATTCCCTCAGTGTCATTCCCCTCACACACGCCCATTGATATCTCACTTCCCAGTGCTTCCAGCACCATCTACAACAGATCTCTTTCCTTATAATGTTCTGAGACTGGGAGTCCACGCTGAGGCTGGGAGACCGAGCTGAGGCTGAGAGTCCGCACTGAGGCTGGGAGTCTGTGCTGAGGCTGGGAGTCCGTGCTGAGGCTGGGAGTCCACGCTGAGGCTGGGAGTCCGTGCTGAGGCTGGGACTCCACGCTGAGGCTGGGAGACCGAGCTGAGGCTGAGAGTCCGCACTGAGGCTGGGAGTCTGTGCTGAGGCTGGAGCCTGTGCTGAGGCTGGAAATCTGCGCTGAGGCTGAGAATCCATGCTGAGGCTAGGAATCTGCACTGATGCTGGGAATCTGCGCTGCTGCTGGGAGTCAGCGCTGAGGCTGAGAGTCTGTGCTGAGTATCCTTTAATTTCAAGGAGATGAAAAGACAGTAGAAAGAAAACAAGGAAAGAGTAATAAGTAGGAAAAGAAATTTTAAACCGAGAGAGAATTGCACATTGTGTCATTTTGTTGCCGGCTGTGCTGATGCGTTTTAATTGTGGAGGGCTACCCATTGCTAAATGCCAAAAGGGAAGAGTCAGACTTCAGTCAGCCCCATCGTGTGACATAAACATACCCAGACCAGGATACTGCCCACAGTCCAAGGGTATTAGTTTTTCCGGGCTGTGGGATGTGGGAGAGGGGAAAGGGATGTTTGATGAGCAAGCTCTCCTTGTGAGCAGCAGAAACACCAGGTGGGAGCCCATGTTGATTTAAAGAGGGGCCTGAGGGGTAACTTTCTCACTCAGAGGGTGCTGCATGTATGGAATGAGCTGCCAGAGGATGCGGTGGAGGCTGGTACAGTTACAGCATTTAAAAGGCACCTGGATGTGTACATGAACAGTTTGTGTTTAAAGGGATATTGGCCAAATGTTGGGATATAGGACTAGATCAGTTGAGGAAATTTGGTCAGCACAGGTGAATGGACAGTGAATGCTGTGTTCCTCCAGCTCCACACTGCGTTATCTCAGACTCCAGCATCGGCAATTCTTACTATCGCTGAATGAGCAATACGGTTCCACATCTGGATGTCTGTGGCTTGGAGTCATTTTGCAGCTGGCGGTGCTCTTATGCATCTGCTATCCTTATCTTTCTCTGGATTGCAAGCTTGAAAGGTGCTGTACTAAGAGCTTTAGTGAGTTAGCGCACTAATCCTGCCTCTTTCCATGCTGTATGACTTTATCTCAAACATCCTGTTGAGCACAATACTTTTTATTTGTTCACAGGATATGGGCACCACTGACCAGGTCAGAATTTAGTTACCGTCCCTAATTACCCTCAAGGAGGTGCTGGTCACCCACCTCCTTGAACTGTTGCTGTCTTTGTGGGTGTAGGCTGAAGAAAGTTCCATTTGACCCAGAAACAGTGAAGCAATGGTAATACAGTGTTACAAATACCACAGCGTGGAGTTGGAGGAACACAGCAGAAGGGCCCTGACCTGAAACATCAGCTTTCTCGCTCCTCTGATGCTGCATTCCTCCAGCTCCACACTGTGTTATCTCAGACTCCAGCATCAGCCATTCTTACTATCGCTGAATGTGCAATACAGTTCCACATGCGGCTTGGAATGGTTTTGCAGCTGGCGGTGTTCCTATGCATCTGCTACCCTTATCTTTCTCCGGATTGCAAGCTTGAAAGGTGCTGTACTAAGAGCCGTAGTGAGTTAGCACACTAATCCTGTCATGATTCACACTCATGCCACCGTGTGTTGGTAGTGAAGATGTGACTGTTGATGATGGTGACTGGGGTGCTGGTCAACCAGGCTGCTTTGTCCTGGACGGTGTCAAGCTTCTTGAGTGTTGTGTAGAGACTGAAACATTCTAAAGCTTGCAGACGTGTAAGCCTCTAGTGCTTAAAATTGTTACAACACAGGCAGAAATAAAATGAAGCGGAAGAATGTGAGAGGGTGAGTCCCATTGGAAATTCTACCCCCATGTGTCTGTGCACACTTCCTTTTAA